>NW_021940645.1:532971-707226 GCF_001715985.3 Manacus vitellinus | reverse complement strand
TCAGGGGAGACCTCCTCACTCTCTACAACTGCCTGACAGGAGGTTGTAGCCAGGTGGGGATTGGTCTCTTTTCCCAGGCAACTATCAGCAAGACAAGAGGGCATGGTCTTAAGCTGTGCCAGGGGAGGTTTAGGTTGGACATTAGATAGAATTTCTTTACAGAGAGGGTAATCAGCCATTGGAATGGGCTGCCCAGGGAAGTGGTGGATTCTCCGTCCCTGGAGGTTTTTAGGAAGAGACTGGATGCGGCACTTAGTGCCATGGTCTGGTAACCATGGCAGTAGTGGATCAAGGGTTGGACTTGATGATCTTGGAGGTCCCTTCCAACCCAGCTGATTCTATGATTTCTGTGAGATTTAAATGCATAGTTAAGTCCTCCAAGTTTGTGGATTAGCATTGCATTTGAAATTGGATGCCTTCTCTATAGGAAAAGATGAAACAACTCTTTCATACGAACCAGTCTCAAACTCTAGCAACTTCAGCACAACCTGACTGCATTTCTGAACTTGAAATAGTTTTCATTAAATTTCAGTGCACCTCTGCTCTTATTGCTTTCTAGTCAGTTGAATGCTTATCTGTACAAAACCTTCTAAATTATGTTCATCATTACTTTCAGGTTCACAGCTGCTCTAGCTTCCCTGACAGCACCAGAATGACCTCATTCTTCACATTCATTTGTTCTTCCCATAAATAAATTTCTCAGGTCACATAAGTTCATTTCACAGAGGTGTCTTCTTTTGCTAAGTGTCATAACAAGTCAGTCATCCAGACCCGTGATGGTCTTCAGCTAATTCTTCTTGGACTGTCTCAGCACACACCTCCCCTTTGCACTTACCCACAGGTTCAATCCAAAGATTACTGAACTCAAAGGGCTTAAGGGAGCCTTTTTCCTTTTCAGCATCCTTCAGATGAGCTATACTTTCTAAGCAGCAGTTCTTGACACAAAAAATTACATTCAGGTAAATATGTTTCTGTCTACTCTGGTGATCAGATGTAAACTAATTCTTCCCTTTTGAAAATATAGGCACCATGAGGAGCGACCATAAAAATAATTCTAATATTTTTTTTTTAAAATACAGTTGCAGTTATCTTTTGTTTAATAAACTTTAGAGTCATAATGGACTTATTTTAAGCAGAAGGGCTACAAAATCCACCCATCTGAAATTTACCACAGGTATGTGAAAAAGGCACTATAAATTTGGGATTTAATTCTTACTCTGAGTTCTGTATTTTATTGTGCCACTGTGATAGCACAGACATAGAGAACAAAATGCCAGCCTTTATTGCCTTCTATAAAATCATTTCCCTTTATAGTGATTAAATTTCTCCATCAATAGCTAATGATTACCATAATACAAACTCTCACAAGTGAACTTAAAAATTTTTTGCCAGAATCCATGTTTTACTGTGTGCTAAGCTACATCTAAGCTACTTAAGTATGTTTTGGCATATGTTTTTGAGAACTTCTCAAAAACATCATGAAAATGTCTATATTCTCACAGTAGGTTTTACTGTAGGAATTGTCAGACTGAATTCCCTTCTGCTCATTGCTTAAACTGGCTCTTTCTACTTGTTACTGCTGAAAGGCTCTACATACAATCCTTAATACTATCTGTCTTATTTTAGATTTTATGATGGAAAGTTCTGATATGTAGAGATGCACCAAATACAAGACTTTTTTCTATGTGCAGGTTCAAAATACAATTTACTAACAGCCATATGAAAAGGTTGTGTATATGGACAACTATAATAAAAACATTTTATACTTATATATTATTTTACATGTATCTAGTCTTTATTTGGCAACTGGTGTACGAAGAAATATGTGTTTAATATTTTAGCTCTGTAACACTCAATTTACTGCCACGTGCACTAGATAATTGCAGGCTTTCTGTAGATCAAGCACTGGCTATAACTGCCAGTATTCATAACTGCAGTTATCACGAATGGGTTTGTTGTCACTAAAACTACTATTAAGTATCTATTCTACCTGAAGCACTGAACAGATTACAGAGAGAGCACGACAAGGAATTTCTGAAGGCAGCCAACAGCCAGCACAGTGTGTCAGCCCTAACAGTAAATCATCATTCCTCATCACATGTACATACTCATACATTCCATCTATAAAGTACAGCTGGGACCTTTGAAGAGTCCCACGTTAACTGTGTAATGTTTTCTGAAGGGACCATTTGAGACAATCTGGGCTAGATTTGTCAGAGTAACATCACGGAATCTAAACATATCAGACCCAAGCTCCTCCCTTTTATTTTTCATGGCTCACAAGAATTTAAAGACACCCCCCCTACTTATCACTATCCCCTACTTTTCCAAAAAATAGAGAAACACACATTTTTCACCTAATGAATTCCCTGCCAAAGCAGTGGTAAAGAGGGATTAAAGAAAGGCACTTCATTTCTAAATTACATCATTAGTGTGCGAAGAATGACTCAGAATATTCTCTGCTTCTGAGACAACACATGCAACAATACACCTACCAGAATGGTCTCAAAACCTTTCAAAACCTCTTTGCTTTAGTCTTATTTTCTCTCAGACAGCACAGGCACATCAGGTGTTTTGAAGCCTAGGATAACCACAGTTCACCTCAATGATCATCTACCAGTGCTCTTATACAGGCTAACTGCTGTGACAGACCAGAGATTCTGGCAACAGCAACCAGAACTTTTAACAAGAATTTTCTAGTAAAATAACCTCATCTTAAAAGTGTCATGGTTTAGTCCCAGCAGCAGTCAAGCCCCACGCAGCTGCTCCCTCGCTCCCCCACCAGCAGGATCGAGAAAAGAGTCAGAAGGGTAAAAGCTGGAAAACTCGTGGGCTGAGATAAAGACAGTTTAATATGGAAAGCAAAAGCCATGCATGCAAGCAACGCAAAACAAAGAATTCATTACTGCTTCCAATGGACAAGCAGGTTTCAGCCATCTCCAGGAGAGCAGGGCCCCATCACATGAAATGGTGACTTGGGAAGACAAACGCCATCATTCCAAGCCTCTCTGACTCCCCTCTCCTCCTTTCCCCCACTTTTATATACTGAACATGGTGTCATCATATGGTCTGGAATATCCCCTGGGTCAGTTGAGGTCACCTGTCCTGGCTGTGCCTCCTCCCAAGTTCCCAAGCACCTCTAAGTTCCTTGCCAGCATGGCAGTATAAAAGGCAGAAAAGGCCATGGCTCTGTGTGAGCACTGCTCAGCAATAACAAAAACAACTCTATATTGTCACCACTGTGTTCAGCACAAATCCAAAACACAGCCCCATGCCAGATACTGTGAAGAAAATTAATTCTACCCCAGCTAAAACCCGCACAACAACACAGCTTGAAGTCCTCAAAAGCCCATGAACCCATGATAATTTTTTTATTCAATAATTTACCAACCATTTTGTAGGTCTATATATTGTCCTTCCCACATAACAACCTTTTGAATCAATATGCTATTAGAGTGTCAAAAATAGTTCAAGGATCAATGAGCTGTAACTCTCACATTGCTGCAAAATCTTTATTTTTCAGTCAACTGTAAGCTGATAATTTCCTTTACTTGTTTTATTTCTTTTTCTTCCACCCTAGACCTTTCTCTGATATGCCACTCACTCATGGTCCAAAACAGACAGAAGTGTCTATGTCAGCCATAACAGATGAAACTTTATTATCATTTGCTCTTCTCTACTTGCCAGTTATTTACACCCCATCCTGATTCTTCCCCCACCTTTTTTAAAAAATGCCATTAGCTAGTATTTGAAAAGTCACCTTGTTTCCAAGCTCAGGCCTTAATCAGCAGCCTGTACCTCAAAAAGAGAAAAAAGGTCTTTGACATCAACTGCTTCTGTTATTGCAGACATTATTAACAGGGCTGACAAAGCTACCTGTTCACCGACACAGGCTCTGCCTTTCTGAGGAATGCTGTGCACTGCTGCAAGACATGAATAAGATTTGTGGAGGAGGATATTGCCATGGAAATACTTACAAATGCCTTCATTTCTGAGTCACACTACCACAGGGAGTTTCCAGCTTGCTGGGAATGACTCAAGTGTTTATTGCCCAATTGCAAATTATATCCCAATTATGTCTGGATTCTGAAAGTATCCCCTTTTTTCATAATTTTCTCTCAAGTTGGGTTCCACAGCTTCTCCTCATGAAACTATTGTGTTTACTGTTTTTGCTTTTCTGTTCTCTTCTCTAAACAGATCTGATGGAAGTCACAACTCCAAATATAGACTGTTAGACTAAAACCAACCCTTCTTCCCAAGTACCTTTTGAGGTTAACAGGTATCTAAACAAAGATGAAAATTTTTCAGAAATGTTCCTTGCTCTTCAGTTTCTACGTGGATATTTACAATCACACCTTCTTGAGAAACTATCACTCACTTTCAACAGTACATTAACTGTACATTAACTGCATGGCAACGGTGTGCAGCTCCATTTAGTTCCATCATCCCTCCAATGCAAACTTATCCTTTTGTTAGGCTATAAGTTACTAGGTGGTATTTGAGAGTTATTTGTGTTTCTGTGCAGTAAGTTTCTGCAAGACTAATGCATACTTTTTACATTTTCTCATCTGCTATGGAAGTCAAGTCTTAGCATTTACAAATCTTCTATCTTTATCAGCATAATTTCATGATTTGGGTTTTTTTTAAAATAAGGTGTAGATTCTTCTCACTTTCTAAGAGTGACAAGTGGTAAATGATCTTTAATATAATGAAGCAAGAATGACAATATAAAGGCTAATCTTTTGCAGACAGAAATGATTTGCAGTACAAACTTGCAACTTAACTGTGGCTGTCAAGAGATAATCAGGACTATGCTATGAGTTGCTAAGCAGAGCCTACTCAGTCTGTTCTTTGGACAAGCTCTAATAAGTTACATAACTTATTAACAAGTTCTCTAAGCAACAAAAAAAGACAATTCCAAGTACAGTGTTCTGTCACCTTTACAAGATTATTGTATAAACCCTACATCTGAATTTATCTCTGCACACTTCAACTTAGATTCCCTGGATGAAATCAAAGCAATTATAATTGGAAGCACGATAGTTGTCATTAGGAAAGGCAGAATGCATGTTATTGATCCACCCATGCCTTTGTCCTATCCCTTCACTGCCAACCTGTCCCCTTCTCTTAGAGTGCTGTTGGTGATAAAATACTTGTTCACTTAATTACTTTCATTAATGATGAACCTCAAACTTCAAAACATGCAACAAAGACAAGAGACTAATTAGGTATTGAGTTGTCTTTATCAGATTAAGTTCAGTTAACCCATGATTGTTCCCATTTAATTATTTCAGAAAGTACCTCTTTTCTTCTTAGATGGAGTCATCATCCAATGAAAAAAGTAATCTTTTAGCCCCAGTACAGTCAGTCATTTTATGATGTTATCTTTGGAAGATGTGTAGAAGATATAAAGCTGAACAGTTTTCAAGCCAAGTTAGAGGGGCAAAGAGATTGTAGTGTTCTCAAGAAATTTCAGTCTCCCCCTGATCAAAGGGGAAAAGCACAGGTATAAGGGAAAATATTATTTCTTTAAAAAGGTAGTAATGTACTATCTGTCTTATAAAATTATTAACCCTTACTGATATATTTTCTGACCTCTATAGCACCACATCAAAGCCTGTTGTTCTTAACCATGATGTGCAGATTTCACTATGATGCTGGTATCTCCATTCTCTTTTAGTGCAGTGTTGCATTTTTAATACAACCAAAATGCTGAGACTTTCAGAAGCAAAGGTAGTCAGGTTCCTGCAAAATAGTTTGTTCCAAATGAATGCATAGCCTTGTAACAATGGATAAAACTCCTTCTATGAGGAGTAACAACACTCCCACTTAGTCACTAAGCTCAGAAATATATTTCCTCTAATACTTGTCTGCTCACAGAATTCCCACTACTTCCAGAGAATGTTTTCCCTTGAAGAACCATCCACTGCAGAACTGCTTCCAGATGAAAGCATGGGCCAGAACAGGCTAGCTTATCCATTTTTCAAACCTATAAAGTCATCCAGATGCATCCTTTAAACATTGCACTGTTTACATAACTTTGTGTCCTGAGGCATAAAATGAATATCCGTAATTTCAGGTGACAAAATCAGCACTCTGGCAGGCCTACAGCCCTGCCATTTTAAACATGTGGAATGCAAATAATTAAATTTAAATAAAATTGTGATGATAATGAAGTCAGAAGTACCATAGAACATCCACTACTAAGCTAGATTGAAGGCTTTAGATCAATCTAAGGGAATGGGATCTAAGCAGTGTGTGGAAGAGCCTCCTGTACCCCCAGGCTGGGAGACCATTCCTTGAGGAAGTGCCATTTGTCAGGAAAGATGTGGTTTTGGTCCTGCATCTGCTTAGTGCTCTTCTCACTGGAGGTCTTTTGCCTACTAGTAGCAAGGGAATTATGATCTGACTATGAAGAAGTAAGGGATTAGATTAATGGTTCTTTACTGTACACAGATTTTGGAATTAGCTGCTGTAAACACCTATCAAAATAAAAGGGAAAGGGAAATAAAAAAAATGCAAAGAGTAACAAGGGAAAAACAAAAATCAAACAGGGTTGGTGTACTCTGTGCTGATCTGCCATATGTTCATATGAAGTTGTTTCACATCAGATCCATATCAGCCCTATTTACAGCAGCAGCTTTTTAAGAGTCCACATGACTGTGACATACAATTAATAATCCTGTGTTTATATTATTAAGAAATTTTCTTCATTCTGACATAAAAATAAATATATTCTTTATTATTTTTGTTCTGTCACTTTAGAGGAATAGTTCACGCTACTAAGTTAATAATATTATGTGTAATCAACATCTTAAATGGAAAATATTATCCCCTTTTAAAATAAACAGATCTTTCTCATATAATAGTCTCTGGAAGACTAGGAAATAATAAGTCCCTTCATATAAGAACAGGGACCTAAATTACAATGGAAAGAGCTAATAAGAAAAAAACTTCTGACATGTCTGTCTGTAACTACAGAAAATTTTCACAATTAAAGAAGAAAACACAAGAAAGGTATCAATGAGGAAGACTCAAAGGCACTTGGAATGACATCAGTATTCAAAAATCACCATTATCTGTTTTCTCTGGTAACACAGCAGCCCAAATAACAGAGCTCTGACAGGAACCCCAAGTAGCCAGGTACACACCTGTGAACAGCATTAATCTGTGTGAGTGCTCTTAGCACAAGGAAAGCCAACACATGACATTAACCATTAGTAAAACAAAGTTAGTTTAACTCACATTCCTTCATTTTCCTTGGATTAAGTACACACACATGACAAACTATCAGGCATCAACTCACTTCAGTCCTTTATTTGCATGTCTGCACTTTATCCCACTGAATTACATAGATGGAAAACCTCCCAATTAGTAAATGTGATAGGATCATAAAGGCTTCCCCTGAAAAAAAAAAAGGTTAATGAGTTCAAAATGCAGCATGGTTCCTACCACAGACTCATTTAAATGTGGGTTGTGCAGTGCAGTGAAATCAGGCAGATAGAACTTACATACAACTCCTTACATTGTATTTTCCTTTTGACAAATGCTTTAACTGTGCCTGTCATGGAAATAGCTCTTTTCAGGGGTTCCCCTTACTTTAGGCATAACATGCATATATGGCTCTCTTGAAAACCAACACCACTTCCTTTACCTAAATTTGTTGCTATAAACAAACACATAAAACATTGGCTGAAATTTTTTCTGAGTTAGAATCTTTTGGGGTTTTGTACAATATCCTTTCACCTATCCTGTTTTATAGTCATATTAGGAAAGTTAATGCAATTTTTTGGTCTGACAACAATGGTGATTCACTAGAGTTCATAAAATACAGCAAAAATCACCTTCCATCAGCAAACATCTTAGAAACCTTAATGGTTATTTCTATGGAAACAAAAAGATAAGGTTTGACTGTAACTAACAGACATGTTAGAGGGTATGCCTTAAAAAGACTGCCTACAACAATTAGAGTAAAGCTCATGAGAGTTAAAAAAAAAAAAGAAACAAAATCAACCCCATACCAAAAAATGTCCCTCTAAGAATATTGTTCATAATAAATGTAGGCAGCAAATAAAAAACTGAAAAAAAGAATACAAATTAATTTTGTGTCTCACGACCAAAGCTGCAGGGAACAGTTTACCAGAAATTCAAAGTCTGGTGAATAAGCCCCTAAAGGCTCACTTGGAAAAGCTTGAAAACTGACTGGCATTTTCCCATCAGGCATGGGAAAAGCAAACCTGAGAGCTGCCAATATTTATCTCTCTGCATTTGGAGACTGTGGTTTTTATCTGTGGAGGAAACCAACTGGGAAGAGAAGAGGCAGAAAGGCTTTATGAAACCAGAACAAACACTTTACAATTCCATTTTTTTCCTCACAGAGATTTCCATGAGGACATTAATTAAAATTTCTCTAAGGTTATGCATTTGGAGAGTTTGGGGGTTTTTTAATTCTTAAATAGCTTATTCACCATGTGGCAGATTCTGTTCTGCTTGGTGCATTAAGTGCTGCAGGACAAGGAGAAAAAGCCTACAGGAAGATGTGCTTGCTGGGGGTCTAAGCATACAGGCAGAAGCACAACTTGAAAGTCAGAAATACTTGAAAATATTCAAATATGCATTTTTGAAAAAATTCAAAAATGGCTCAGAAACACTGCACAGCCAGACAGTTCAGGGATGACACCTGAAGGGACTGTGGAGCATACCCAGGCACCAGGTCCATCATCAGATCATGCTTCCTCAAAGGAAAGGCTCAGGCACATCCTACTGGTTAAAACACCACTCCCCCAGCCATCCTTCATGTTTCTCTGCCCTCTCATGCAGTAGCATTACAAGAATGGTGCTTGCATAAATAACCAAATATCCCTCAGTCACGTCAAGCCAGATACTCTTCACAGACCCATCCTGCAGGTTGTTCTACAGAACCCACTCCCCACTGACCTACCCAACAACACAACAGTCAAAACCAGTGTGCTAGAAAATTAATTATGTTACAGTCTAAGCTGGAAAACATCTTAAACATCTTATCCTGTAGAGATCAATCTTGGGTTGAAAAATGAGTTTCACTACGTACTTTTCTAAATTACTTCACCCTTCACAATCTAGTTACATTAACCTCTTCTATGGGGAAAAAAGAAGTCAAACAGATAAAAGGAGATTAATATCTTTTTGTCAGCAGAATACAGAAATTACTGAGATAATAAGTAAAAATCCAGTAAGCTTCTCATGCAGATGAGTTCACTATTATAATCATAACACAAATGGGATAAAAACTGGAAATATTGGGAATATGACTATTTTGTGCTATTGTGAAGATACTGTAAGAAAGTCTGGGTTTACTTGTTTCAGAGAAACTGCTTCAGCAACGTGATGCAGAAGAAGTCTATCTTAGAGAGAAGTCAGCTAGTGTACACATAAAAAAATAGAAGAAAAAAGATAAAAACAAATTAATTTTAAAAAGGAACCCAAAGCAAATTGTAATATTCCAGTGTGTACAGATGAATACTGAGAAGATTAAATAAATCTATATTTTAAAAACAATTAAAAATCAGTGAAACATTTCAATAATGTTCCCAACTCATTTGTCTTTGACCAGCTGTTCTCTATGTTTTACAATACCATGGTTTATAATTCACATTGAAAAATCAT
This sequence comes from Manacus vitellinus, assembly GCF_001715985.3. Taxonomy (NCBI): domain Eukaryota; kingdom Metazoa; phylum Chordata; class Aves; order Passeriformes; family Pipridae; genus Manacus; species Manacus vitellinus. The sequence continues at coordinate 697,581 of NW_021940645.1, read as the reverse complement.
TTAATTATGAGAAGTGATCTGGGGGTTTGCTACACAGTTGTCAGTGAAAAGAGATGTTGAGTAAATTAGGCAATCTCCTGGTTGTAATCAATCATGAACATGGATTACACAAAACATCAGTCACAGAAAGCAGTTATTGAGACCCACACATGATTGAAGTTGATGAGACACAAATGTTTTCAGTACATTCAATAGCATTTTTGAACATTCAGCAACTCAAGGGGTCAAGCTTCAGCTTTATGTAGACTGGTTTTTCCATGTACATCACATCAATAGAAAAACTGCACTGCAATTAGTGCAATCACTACACACAAAAGGAAAAGGATATAACTAAGATTAATCAACACATTATTTTCGTGTACAAAATTTTCTCAGTCATCTGCACCTGTTTATTTTATTCTTATTTCTTAAGAACTGCTCTAACCGGGAGTGGAGGAAAATATCTGTTTTGTGAAGGCCGCAGTCAAATCTGATTCCATGTGCAAGACCCTGAGATAAGATTATCCTCAGTAAAGTCTGCAGGAAGTGATAAGAAGGACCTTGCTCCTCTCGGTTCACATTCCTAGTATATCACTACTTGTTTTGAGGAAATTAGCTCCTGATTATATGGCTCAAGAAACAATTCCTAGCTAAGGCGACCACACTAGCTATTACATGCTACTTGTGTTCACATTATCAGGACCTCACTTTTTCTCCAGGCCTTTATAGGTAAAAAATCAGCAGTATGACAGTCTAATAAAATTCAACAAATCAACCCAATCAACGTTTATAAATAGTGAGGTAATATTTCCTTTTTTCTGCAAAGCCTTTTCCTATTCCTCCCTGCAGTGAGTAGAATTTAGATTAGAGCACAGATTACACTGGCATTTCTGGTTTATCTTTTTTTGTTGTTGTTTTGTTTTCAAACAAGATCATCAATCTTATGATTTAGGTAGGTCTAATTTTTTGAAATTTTAATTAAAATGTAACACTCCATAGAACTGATCTGTAATGATAGCAGCATGTTCTTGAAGCATGAAGTTATGTCCTCAATCTCTAAAACATTTAGCACAGCACCATATGCTTGCTGGACTTCTTCCTCTAACCATCTAACCATAGAATTGGTTTCTCAGGGAAGATAAATCTGGCCCCGTGTAAATTAAATTAAGAGGGGCATAAATACCTCTTGTTCAAGTATTGATTTTGTCAAAGGGCTGTTTTTTATCATCTTTATTTTTTAAACAACTGCTAACAGAGGCAATGGAGGAAAACCTCAGCCTAACTGGTTCAAAGATTAGAGCTTTCAAACCTGCTGGTTTCTTAAAATGGAAAAGCTCACTGGAACAGAAAGAACATTCTGACATCAGTAAAATAGGAAACATTAATCAAATAATTCCCTGCTTTGAAATACTAAATCAAAAGAAAGAAAAAGAAAAACCTCAAACCCAACCCTCAGACGAAGTCACCAAATCTATAATGGTAATCACAACCCAGCACTGCCTTCATTGGTTACAAGTTTTACAACATGTAAAACTCCAGTAGTAAAAAGCTAAATCTTGTTAATGCAGAGAAAAGAAGTCTATAATTGATCAAACTGAGATCTGTTTCCTCCTGATCTATGAGACTGCTACACTCACTATTTTTATTTCCATCTTGTTGATAGAGCCAGGATTACTTTCCAGAACTCAGGTCATGATGCCTCCTTTTAGTTTCATTGTTTGTTTGGGTTTTTGTGGCTTGGTTTTTTTAAGACAATATTTGTCCTTGCATAATCTCTCTTGTGCTTTTCTTCAAAAACCACTTTCAGCTGTTTTTGCAACTGGTTAATGTGAGAAGCCCTGGCATTCATCATTCTCTCTGACCCCAAGATTGTCCCAGTTGCCCCTACAAAATGTCCTCCATGGTAGCATCATAAAGCTCATAATTCTAGAAAATGAAGTGATTAACAAAGTAAAACTGTATCTTTCAAATTTCCTCTTCAGATAAGTTTCTGCTATTCAAATCACAGAAGCCCAAACACTCTGGCTCTTCAGAACATAGGGCTCAATTCTTAGTTCTTCCACTGCATTGATGTGTCACCCAGAACAAGCCATCCCTCTCTGTGCTGCATATATCTGAGATTTAATATAAAGGAAAATGTGTAACTCCAAGGATTTCAAGAGCTCTACAAATAAGTTAAATACTATTTTTCAGTTATTAAAATTATGACAGTTTCTTGTATTTGTATGGTCAACATTCTTGCATAAAAATGATGGTATGTTTCAAAAGGTAATGTTCTGATTTTGGATACACAAGATATGTCCTCAGGAGCATACGTAATCAGAAACTGATAAATCAGAAAACACAAGAAAATAGTTAAGATAAGAAAGTAAACTTTGACAGCTATTCTGTTCCCTTCTCTTGCCTTTATCCTAGACACCTTTGTGCACAGTATATACAAAAAAGATTAAGTGAGGTAGTGTTAGTTATTCATCAATATTTCATGTCCACGGGTAATTAATTTCATGACTCTCTCTAGTGGCAGCAAACTGCACTTCTGCTCTGTATTAACTGTCATTTTTACTCTGGAAATGGTTTTATTTACAGGTTACTGTAAAATGAGTTTGTTTGTTACTTATATTCCTACAGCAGGTTTGAAAGTTAATTCTAAGAAGGAACTAAAGCTGAAACAATCATTCAGTGCTGTTGAACAAGGACAGGCCATTTGAGAGAAGGCATTTTCCAGTGACTACGATCCATTAGCATAATAGGAACTGCAAAGCTGAGGCAGCATTTGTCACCACTGATAAATCATATATTTATATTGAGGGATAACTCAAGAATGATGAGGACAAACCACAGTGAGTTTCTCAATTAGGTTTAGAAAAGGTGTGAGATTTGTGAAATAATACACATTCACCTGATATTAGCTTTTAACATAAATCACACTAATACCAGACTACCATTTCCTCCAATACCTCACCCACAAGACTAATTTCTTACATCCAGATTGTAATGATGCAAAATAGGCTGCTTCAGGATGAAAGTATAAAATATGAATGTACTAAATGAAATATTCTATAGACTTGAGAATCTCAAGATCATAAGTATTTATTTGGGATTCAAAAGACATGGACTAAATTCCAAGCTTTTCTCTGCCTCTTTTTGAATGCTACCTTTAGAAAGAATATAGATCCATTGCCTGCCTAGATTATTGAACTTTTCTAATGAGGGATTGTCTCTTCCTTCTGTATTAAATCCCCCAAGTAGAAAAGATAAATACTGAAGTTAAGATAACTCCAGACAGCAACATAATACACATGCTCAATGTCTACCAATCTTCAGACATTTGCAGAGTACCTCACTACTTAGAGGAAAGCTGGAAAAAACTTTCCTAGTCAAGAGAGCAGACTGATACACCTCTAGTTGTTTAAGTGGCCTGCACCATGAGGGTTTTTTCAGTTCTTTTTGCTCCTGCTTTACCAGATAACGACATGCTGATAGGATGGTAATTCAAATGTTTTCCCACTTGGAATATACATTGCTGCCTGAACACAGCAATGAGGTGGGTGGCAGTACCACAAAGATTCCCCACAAGTCTTTGCAGACACTGAACTGGAAACAGCATGCCAAGGACAAAGCAGGTAATTCAGTCTCACGTCCTACTTGTTTAATTAAAATTAAAAAAGCATTTGCACTCATAAATATGCTTGCAAGAGTGCTTACTTACGAGGGCATAGTTTAGAATGTTGCTCACCAAAATCAGATTAACATAGTATATTGTTATACCAGAGACAGACAGAAAAAGTGTGCCCATGTTACACTGTATTCAGAAAATACACTTAGTGCCACTTCTGAAGCAAAGTCAGGTACACAAAGGAATTTGATACCTGGTGTGTTTTGGGAAACGAAACTTTCAGAGGAAATTTACTGGCCTACTGTAAAACTTTTATCTTGATTCAGGCTTCAAAACTAGAAAAAGTGCGAAGTTCCTTTTTGGGTGTCTCCTACCTCAAGACTGATGTCAGGAAGTGGGCCCAAAAAAGCTCCTGCCAGCACTTCTTTGGCATCGTGCGAGCATAGAACGTTCACAGTGTCTTCTTTGCAAGATTAATGTGTCAGGAAAGAGCAAAGGCACTTAATTTGCTAACCTCTTCATGACTGCAGTTCGAGAGACTCAGCAATCCAAGTCAATCACCATATATGCTTTGCTTTCAACAAATGCTTGCTGGTTTTACATTGTTAAGGGATTAATGCACTATAACTGTGATAATGACGTGACATGAGCCACTTTAAGCTTTATTCTTATCAGCTGCATACAATGGTATATTCTTCACAGCTAGATGATTTCTCCCTTCTGACACTATATAGGGGGTTTATTTCATATGGTATCATTTGTTGTTTTGCATCTATCATGGGAAATGAGGTTTATTAAAAATAAATCACTTCTGCTTTTGTTTTAATACTGCTGGAGAAGAAAAGAGAGGAAAAACAAACTCCAACAACTGACAGCTAAGACCTTTTAGCAAGATTAATTTACAATAGAAAGTTACTGCCTACACCAAAATCCACCTTTTAAATCAGTGTATATTACAATGGTGGACATTGGTTATCTGTTTTGAAAGAGGAACGTCTCAAACATCTTCAAGCCTTTATTCACTGTTCATTCTGACATGCAAGCACATGGTTTAGTAACAGGATTATATTATATTTATATCAATCCTATTACATGATCGGATTACAGTTCCTGATCCCAGGGATGCTTTTCAGCCATAACAAGAATTTTACATCGCGAAGCTTTAAGGACCAGCAGTTTCTGTCAGTGAGCATCTTAGCTTTGAAACATTTGCAGATACAAGTAGGTACTGAATAAGGTAGCAGAGATGTATATAGCTTGCACATATGCTTATTGCACTAATTTCATGAGTTCTCCCAGTATAATTTACTTCTTTTATATTGTTGCTCTGTTCTTATTAGTCAATTCAGGAAATTAAAACTGACCTCTGGTGGGCTATGTTTCAAGAAGAACAGAAAGGGCACTTCAGAGACAAAGCCTGCAGCATCTTTTCTAAAACTCTTCTATTGTGAGAAAGAAAAATTTACCACTTCCTTTATTTCAGTCCACATCTTGCATTTTTAGAGTTTATATTGTCTCCACCTTTGAGGAGTCATCTTTTATCATGTCAAAATACGGTCTGAGTCCTTTTATGTCATTAAAAAAGACTTATTTATTAGAGTCATAAAAGTGTCAGTTCATGAAGTGTGGGGTGGTAAGAAAGGCCTTCACTATTTTAGACTGTATACTTGAACAGATAGTAACATTCATGTTCATTAAATTTTAAAACCTTAGTGCTACCAGGATTGTGTTGTCAAGATAGAACAAGTATAACATGTCTTACTGCTGTTTGGTCTGGCCCATCTGGAAGGCATTATTTTGCTATCAGCATCCTATTAATCTTGCTGGAGGATTAATTTTTACAATGCTACAGTGGTATTACAGGCATGTGTTTACCTTCCATTGACAAGGGTTAAGGGAACAATGCAGCATGATTACCAGGATAGCTTTGCTTTTAGAGACTAGTATTTTATTTCATCTATGGTTAAGAGAATATACCCTGATTGTAACAACAGGGAAGGACGTAAACTGTGTTAGCCCACTCTGAGTCAGTATCAAAAATAGCTCTGAATTGAGGACAAGGAAAACTCTCATTATCTACAATGAAAAGACTCACAATTAATTACTAGCTCTCATAGTGACATCATGCCAATTCATCCCTCCATGGCTCAGAGAGAAAGGTAGTACAAATTCTTTTCTCTTTAACTCCAAGTTAAGTTTTCCTTATTGCAGTGATGTTTGGAGAAAAGGGAAGAAAACATAGGAATCAGAAGGGCAGAAGGTAAAATGTCATCATTAATGTTGATACAGTTAATAATTAATATGTTCTACCCAAATAGTGACAGATTTCAAAGCTTATCACAGCACATTATGCAAACACATATTCTGCTGTTGTGGTACCCAAGACCCCTTGGTTCAAGTCAGGCTAAAATTTAGCTACTGAAAATGATCTAACATAGTCTGGCAGGCTCTCAATCCTAACATAGAGAGGTATCAAGTACAATCTTCTCCTATTTCAAAACAACAAAACTCCCTTAGTAATTTAACATATTAGATTGCACTTTGCAAGCATTTCAATCCATAGTAAGAAAAAACCCTCCAGCGTTTTAAAGGTACATCCATCAGGCAAGTTGAAAGACCTACGGTCAAGTTTCTGTCCTTAAACCCCAGAAATATAGAAATTTTGATGTTAGTCATTTCACATTCCTAGTTTTGCCTTAGTGTAGATGCGAAAAGGACTCAAAAAGGAAAAAAAAAACCCAGTTTATATTTTTCTTCATTTGGGGGGGTTTTGGGGGGTTGGGAATTTTTTTTAAGCAATGGAAATGTTCTGCAAGAATCTGTTTTGTTATTTGATATACAGAGATAAAGAGGTTCACATATCAAAAGTGTGGGAGATTCACACAAGAAGAGCTTGACTGAAAGTCTAGTGAAATAAAAAGATGAATCCACAGAGGATCATTTGCTTGTGAAAGTACCTAATCTCTCCACATTTCCCCAAGAACACTCCAGTTCATTGAATTATTTTAGCTCAACTTTTTCCTTAAATATCTAATCACATAAAATTCAGAATCCAGACTCTTCTCTTGAATTCAGCAGCATTTGTTTAAAAATTATCACATTGCTGGTTAGATGTGGACAAAATTTGCAGTCACTGACAAATATGCACATCTGACATAACATTATGCTTATTAAAAAAAAAAAAAGTTGGTGAGCTGAGGTCTAATTGTCTGCATAGCAGTCTCAGCTTATGTCTGCATCACAGAGACTCAAACTGTGAGTTGGATGTATGATGTACACTGCAAGATAGTAACTTGAGAATTTAACAGCACAGAATTGGGTCAACACATTTTGGGGATAAAACCTGCTTACAGTGCAGAGCAGTGAGCAGCCATGATGACTTGCCAGATGTGATCCTCCTTGCTGGAACACATCTCCCATATCAGCACTTATTATTAATCAAATGTTATAAGCTGCCTGCAACAGCATTCTGCAACCATGATTAATTAACCAGTAGGTTTTAAAGGGAAACAAGTCACTTTTTCAAAGCCTAGAGTCTCTAGATTAAAAACTTGTAAGTACAAATGTAGGACTGTCAGTTGCTCAGCTGATTGTGTCCATCTTGAATGGCAGAGGTGCATGTCAGGTAAATTAAATGTTCTTTCACTTCCCATCCAGAAGCACAGTAGAGAAGCAGCACTACCTGGTGCTGAATTGCCCCTGAAGAGTCAAACAATGATAACTTGGTTTTCTGTAAAGCACAGGCTCTCTAGTGAGAAGATAGAACCAAAACTTGGTAACTAGCAGCAAATATCTGTGATTCAGACAAAACTTTTAGCTAAATTGCTTATCAGAAAAAAAATTAAAATGACAATTCTTTCTCACTGAAGTCTGTATGAAAACTGAACTTAATATATTGCTGAATAGCCATACTCTACTGGAAAAAACCCATTAACAAAACCCCATCCTTTATAATATAAGTGACAGACATACATGTTCTAAAAGCACTTCTTACTGATGAAGAGACAAAAAAGGTCATGCTACATCCTGTTAAGAATTAGTCATTCCAGTTCCACAAGTTAATCACACATCTAGCCTCACAAGAAACAATGGTATTGCTACAAAATGACAGTTTTTTCTGTGAAAAAAACTTCTTGAAATTATATTATTCATTGTTATACACAGTTATCATAGCAAACAGTAGCTGTTTACCAATATATTCAGGAATGGCCAGGTTTTTATTTAGTGAATGAATTAGAATTTGGAATAACATTTAGTTTAAAAAAAAGTTATTGCAGTTCAAGTTGGAAAATATTCCCTAAGGAGTCAGAAAGGGGAAAATATAGGATCTATATTACCAATCATAGATATAAAATGAGCCACCAAAAGAGAAAAAGACATAGAAAGCTGAAATGAGTGAGAAGTGCAGACAAGGAAACAAAGTGGAAAAAAGAGGGGATTCTAAAAGGAAAGGAAAGAGAAAAGAGCTTGAAGTAAGATAGAAGTGTTCTCTTGGGAGGCTTTGATTTCCAGATTGGCAGGTGTCACCAATGCAGGAAGAGACACAAGTCATGGGGCTCCTTCATTCCAGTGAAGAGCAGAAATATTAAGGGCATTGTGAGTTGTTCCTAAAGCAGGATTACCATTGGCAGCCATTGCCTAATCCCTGACACAGCATTCTCTCATCTTTATGTAGCATCTGACAAGCACAGCAGCCACACTCAAAGTCATGGCTCATAAGCCACAGGTCCACCCCAAATTAGGGCACTGGACACATCCAGGCTTGGTTCACAATCCATTATTATTACTATTACTATAGTTTACAGAACTGTGAGCACTTTTCAAGCAAGCATGGAAGGGATGGAGTAGCACACACAAATGCAGCAGCTGTGGGAATGAATTATCTTTTGAATCCTCACATTCCTTTAACAAGCCCCTGAATGGAGGACATGGTCCTGATTGTGCTGAAGGCAAACAATTAGTGGTTTTGAACACATTTTTAAAAAAATGAGTAACTGAAATTTGCTTTGTAGCAAAAACATCAACCTATATGTTCAGCTGTCAAAGACACCTAAGAGGAAGCCCCAGACGACCTCTATGAGCACTATTTAAACAACCAATGGTTGTGCTATAATCTCAGTAAGTTCTTGATAAGAGCTGTTTCCAAACTGCCAGACATCAATTACAACTCACACTGATGTTGCACAAAGTAATACCCTAACCATCAGTGATTACAGAAACTTTATCTATAAGCACAGAACATATGGTATAAAATTACTTTGTCTAAAATAGTTCCTATTTGCCACTGTGGAAATAACCAACAGCAACCAGAAGAACAGAAACCAAATACAAATTATACGTGTACGTTCCCAAATTTAAAATTTTCAGTTATTACTAATATGCGGACATGAAAGAACCAAATACATGCTCCAAATTAAAAAAAACAACAACCCACACAACAAAAAAAAAGCCCAAAATAAAAACAAACTAACAAACAAAAACCCCAAACAAAACAAAACAAAAAACTAAAAAATTCCAACAAAAAGGAGTGCATCTTTGCATGCATCTAATACTAGTGTATTTCTCCAGGAGAAGGAAAAAAAAAAATCAACAGCAAGCCTTCTTAATAATCTTATTCAGATACCCATTTATGCATGTAACAAAAAGATTCATTTTGACAGCTGGCCTCTACTCCAGAAAATGGAATCACACTCACAATGCACAACTTGAATGTTAGCAGCCTATTTACCCCTGGGCAATACATAGCACTGCAAGCAACCTCACTGACCTTGGTGGCAGTTGGTGTTACACTGATTGCTCCAGGCATCTGAAAAATCAAACCAATTAAGATTTGGAGCCAATAAGAATCAGAATTTCTTCTTCTTTTTTTTTTTTTTTCATGGAAATTCTGACAATTCAGAATCACTTTTTAGGTCACATGAAAGCACATCAGGATTCTCAGACACCTTTCCCTATGACAGTAAAAATTGATTTCCCCTCTGTTTTGTTTAAAAAAAAAGGTTTAAATGATATGACATGTCAGAAAAGACATCAGTTACCATGGTATGATGCTGAATATATTTCATCTTTCTTTCATCTTCTAATACAAATTAATGATATGGCTAGGTACAGATTATATTTTCCTGATTTCAAGCTTTATTTTGCACCTGAATGAAAAATATGACATTGAAAAACTGAAACCTATAGTGACAAAAATATCGGTGCTAACTCCTGGTTAGAGAGTTAGTGCTTTTAATGTTTCATTTTCACAGACAGGAAAGAAACCAAAACCCCATCATAAGAGAGACATAGCAGGTTGAAAGTTTTCCTTTTTTCTGTTCATCTTCCATGGGTGTGGTATTTTTTTACCCACTGCAAAGATCTCCTAGCTTTGGGTTATCACTAGTATATGCTTGGGGGGCAAGACAGGAGTTGTTTGGGACAGGACAAAGCTGACCAATGGCAGAGCTTTTAGGGGATGACTTTCACAAAGACTGCTTAGCCTGAGCTCTACCAAGTCTGCTTTGTTCCTGTCCAAGCAGCCAAGGCAGTTAATATAGTTTCTTATAAATAATAAAAATAGTGATGCAATAATACATGCAAACCAAATATTAATGAATCTGAACATAGTATTGCCACAGTGATCAAAATTAGCTCATCATTTACCAACTTAGTATCACTGCCTGAAAAAAAACCAAATCCATATACTAAAGTCCCACTTTACATCCAATATGCCCCCAGCTAGTTGCTAGGCAACCAAAAAAAATATCATTGTGCATGTGAATTAGGCACGGGTAAAGAAAATACAAACACACCAAAGGAATATTAGCAAATAACATAAACTGCCCTCTCCTGAATGGTTCCTAGGACTGACATGGCCTGAGCTAGGCTTGCTGTAAGGTGGTCCCAGGCAGGTGATAGTACTGAAGTGCAGCAGCACACAGGTGAGGGTTCCCACAAGTTCTCCAGCAAATGCTTTAGAAGTAGCTCATTAAAAGACAACATGGATCAGGTAGCTCAGCTCAGTAAGGTGACTGAGCAACTGAACACGATTAAGGGGATGTAGAGGTGCTTTCTGGAGGAAAAGAGCAACCACAGGAAGTCAAATACAATTTGGTTTATTTCTCCCAGACAACCAGCACTTGCTTGCAACTTGTCTGCTCTGTGATAGGATAAATCTAGTGAAAATGAGTGCTGGTGAACTTGGAATACTATGCCAAGACCTATATTATGCCTAGTACCTAATGTCACCTGGATACTACACAGGCACACATGAGCACATCTCATATTTTTACCAAAGGGAATACTCCACTGTGAAAAAACCCTGCCTACCAATTTATTAAGTGATGACAGTTCAGAGCTGAATTTCAGCATGCAGTTAGAAAGGATACCAAAATGGCAGCAAGCTGAAAATGTGGTTGACAGAGCCACATAGGGGAGAAAATGGCACTGATAGCAGGATACCTGTTTTCCATCACTGTCATGATAGTGGGGGGACAAACTTCTTGACTCTTCTGCAATGGGACAAGCCCTGCAGTTAAGTGAAGTTATTCCAAGATACCCATCATGTAAATGTTACACTTTAGAATAATAAGGTTTACCTCAGAAGAGTAGAAACATTAACTGGAAGAGACCACTGGTGGTCATCAAATCTAATGTCAATGCAGGGCTGTAGATCACATCAGCCACGGCTCTGCCTGGCTGAAGCTTGAATACTTCCAGGGATGAGAGTCCAGAGCCCCAGCTGGCAGACTCTTCCAGTGCTGAATCATCCACCCAAGGAGGAAGCACAGTTCTCTGTTAAAGTCTTCCAGGAAGGGGAAGGCATGGCCCCATGCTGGAGTTGAACCAGAGGTTTAAAGATGAAACCCCTGGTGTCCTATTGCTTGTCTCCAGAGACACTGACGTTCCTTAATTTGGTATAATGCTGTTATTACATCACTTAAAGTTGGTGAATTAAAAAGGCTGACTTACAAAAATCTCTCACTTGACTTGGGCATTACTTCTAGAAACTGGCACTACCTTGTTATGATTGAGATATTAATAAGAATATCACAGAAATTGGCTTAATTTCAAGTTAGACTAAACAGACTTTTATTTTCATCTCTTTTACACCTTTCCCTACGAATATATTGAGTCTGAAGAGGAATTCTGATTATATAGATGTCAAATACACATTTCAGTAAGAAAGGTGAAAATGGATTTGCTACTTCAAAGGGGCCAAGCAAAATCAGTTCTGTGTAGATCATGTTTTTAGGCACAGGAAGGAGAAAACTTGTGGGTTTAATCTGTGAAATTATGCACACTTGAATATGCACCTCATATAGTAAAATAACCCTGCAGAGCAGCAATTTTGATTTGAAAACATTCATCCACTGTTCTTAACACTTAGCTGAAAATAGGAGAGGAATGATATAGCTGCCACTCAATGCTCAGTGCTTTAAGGATAGCAGTTTTTTTCACTCCTGAGCATGAGAGAAGCAGAATAAAGAAATAAAGTACTACATGGAATTGTCTGCATTGATCTTCAGTTGCTTTCACTTTGTCTGTGTGTGACTCCATTCGCTTAGGTGTCAGCACACCATTTTCATGTATTCATTCCCTAAGAGCTACAGAATTATTACAGTCCCATTCTAAATCATCCATAAACAGCACAGAACTCACATAGTCTGTGAGGAATTATGTTCCTATCTTTCAAACCCTAGACTATCAGAACTCTAGAGATACCTCCAAGCAAAACTCAACTCTATAAAGATCTGACCACTCATCCATCTTATACTCTTGTGTACCCTAAACAGAGAAAAGAACTATTGCTATCTTTTTCATAAAGACAACATTTAGACTTCCTACATATTAAATACATGTAGATCCCAACATAACCATGGTTTGGGGGCTTTTCTGTTTGTTTTTTTTGGCTTTTTTGGTTTGTTTGGGTTTTTTTCCTAAAAGAAACAATAGCGTTATAAAAGAATAAATTGCATTTTTTCTCAGGAGGCTAGAATCATGCCATGACTACAGAAGATTATGTGCAAAGATAATTAGTTCCCATAAACAAAACCACTTGCATGATTTCTTTAAAACCTTGTGTGGCAAGCACTTAACACTTATTAGATGCACACCAGTTCTACACAAAAAGGGTAGAGGTTGGTCTCTTCTCCCAAGTAATAAGTGGTAGGACAAGAGTTGCTTCAGAGAAGATTTAGACTGTATATTAGGAAAAAGTTCTTCATGGAAAGGGTTATCAAGCATTGGAACAGGCTGCCCAGGGAAGTGGTTGAGACCCCATGCCTAAAGGTATTTAAAATACGTGTAGATGTGGTCTCAGGGACATGCTTTAGTGGCAGACTTGGCAATGCTGGGTTAACAGCTGGACTCAGTGATTTTAAAGGTCTTTTCCAAGCTAAATGAGACTATGACATCAACACCATGTCCATCCTTGAATCTGAGGACACATTCAAATCTGACATTGCTACCTCAAGCTCACCTAATTCAGTCTAGTCAGCTTCCAACACAGGAAACATCTTCTGGTTCCAGACCTTAATAAATGGCTAAAATAGGAGTGCCTGAGAATGTTGCACACACATGAGTTGTAAAGAATACTTCTCTCTTTCCTAATCATTCCCCAAATCATTTTCACTAAGAAATGCTTCCTCCCACGATTATAATATTTCTCATCACGCACCACAATTAGCCTAAACTGTTTTTTGAGCCTCCCCTCTGGAGCAAGCCTGCAGTCAGTTCTCACCTTCTTTGGCTACTGCTGAAACAAGAAACCCCTCCTCAACTCTGTTATCAGTCTACTCTAATGCCAACTGCACCTTTAGTGTTTTAAAGGTAATCTACATGAAAGAAAAGCAATTTGTCATGCACACTGAGTGACTTTTAGCTCTCACCCCACAGCCAAGAAAATCATCAAGGCAAAAAACATGTCTGATGTAGAGCAGATAAAATAAAGCACATCAAGTGAAGAATAAATTGTATGCCAAAATGTTAAGAGAGACAGACGTTTTTTCTTTCTAAGACATCTGCAAGAGAAACCTAGATCAACTGAATTATAAACTTCCTAGGTTAGGAAATAATAAGGAAATGAACTTATATACAGCATGGTGCCTTCAATGTACCAGAATTGCCCATGTACCAAACCAGCCTAGAAAACTTTGTTTGCATTTTTTACTGTTACGCAGGGCTAGAAGTCTGAAAGGGATAATTAGAAGAGACATCTCTGCTCCAGAGATTGCTTTGCAGATTAATTTGCACTTAGTAGTTACCTAATAAATGAGGTGTACCAGTTGGTAACACTGACCAAGGAAAGGGTTTAAGTAAATGAAATAACTTCCACAATGGCAACGTGCATTTCAGGGTTGTGCTGTTTGCTGTGACACGAAAGACCTCTACTCAGAAGCACAGAGCACAGTAGATCTTGACACCACCTTTTGTTTCTGTTCTTCCCGGAATTTGTTGCCAAAATTGTAATAAAAAAAGTTATCGTTTTACTTAGCAAGAAATAACAACCTATTTCCCCCACAGAACACAAGCAGTGTGGGGGTAAACAGGACAACAAGGGTACCCTCCTCCATAAGGAATGGCAAATCCATACCCAGTACTGACTGCAGGGTACAGACAGGTTGCCAAATGCGTTTGGGGATTCATAAGAGCAGAGGGCACCAATCTGCAATAAAACATTTGAGAGCTAGTGAGATTAGGAGCAAGGTTATCAGTGGGCAGTTCTCCTTGGCAAGTGTAAGACAGCCCCTCTTTCAAACAGCAAGCAGTGGATGGGGAAATAGTTTATGAGACCAGGAAAACTATTATGTGCTATAAATCTTCTTAAGAATTATAGCAAATGCCTGTCTTCTTAAATAAGTCTACCTTGAAAGAAGTGAAGCAAAACTAACCAAGAGTTTATAAGACCTTTTAAGACCTACAGAGTAATAACATTTTAAATCCTACTAATCTGGTATTTATACCAGTATAAATAGCTACCACATCCCTGTTTGTGCACAAGCATGATTCATTTTACTTCTTACACTCCCCCTTCCTTATTCCTTTCCCCACAGGCATCTACTTTTTTTCTAAGTATAAGTGTAAAGGGGTGAGAAAAAAGCCTGAGAAGCTTAAGAGCTAAAATGCTAATTATGTAACAGAAAATGCAACCAAAAGGTAGAAAAATCCCAGGATAAGAATAAAACTGCAGGCTTTGACCTAGGTTATAATTCAATTGTAGTACAGTATTTGCAGTATTGGTAAGACTGCTTCCAATATACATAGATTACTCTATTACTTAAACCATCAGTTCTACAAAGCACTTAAGATTGCAATTAAGTGCACGCTTAAGTCGCACTGATTTTTAAATCAGTTTAGACAAAGTATTTGCAGAATCAGAGGTGTCAGAGCCAGACTGTTGGCTGCCTGCACTGCTTCAAGTGAGACATAACATACTTCAGATGAAGATCTGTATTTCACTCGTCGGTTTTGATCCACTGCATCAAGGAAAGCCTCTATTAACCTCTTCTTGCACCAAAGGCAACCCATATCCTTCAAAAGAAAAAAATCAAAGAATGCCGTTTTGCATGCAGTATGAGAAAGTCCAAATAGAGAGTTCAAGGCCTCTTGTAGCAAAAGAATACGAAATTAAGTCAGTGTAGTAACCCCTTTCTCCTGATTCATATTAACAGAAAGTCGTGTCCACCTTTAAACACCAGTATGCAGCACTTACTACTGGCTCAATCTTAGCTGATCAGTTATTTCTGTCTCTTAGCAATTAAAAGTTAGCAAAGTTCAGCATCTCTAATTTCTCTTACCTCCTGAGGGATGCAAAGCAAGGACAAGGCACGTGCATATACTAACCATGTACACACAACTAATTCAATCCTTCTTACTGTAACATAATATTAAAAAAATAATGCAACAACTAATTAAAAAAAAAAGTGAAGTGATAGACCTTGTCAAAAATATATCCTTTTTGACTGAAAAAATGCTGAAAATCTTCAGTCACTTCATTTCTAGAATTATGTGGTTTACCATGAAGGATCTAGGGGCATTTACAGGAATAGTCATATATTTTTCCCATTCTAGAGAAAGAAAAACATGGCAAGTCTGTGACCTTTCCAAGGTCATACTGCAACACAAGTAGTGTAGCAGAGATGTTCTGAATAGCAGGAAAATCCTACATTACAATTCCTTCCAAATAGGCATTTGCCTTTATCTCATGTATTAAATACACCCATTTTAAACTGGTGTTTTTCTTTCCAGAACATACGTCCCATCACACACAGTTAAAGTGTTATGCATCATATTTTCACTATATCTTTTGCACTCCTTGCTTGCATAATGTTTGTTCAGTATATTGATTTTTTTCCCTGCAGATCTCAGCCATATCTTTCCCTACTTTTCAATAGATAGATAAACTTCAAACCGGAGTGATCTGTTGGATTACCCTTGCAAGCAAACTGCTTGGCAAAGCAAATGGTTCATCACACTCTGACCCACTAAATTAAATAAATCAAATGGCTTATATAAATACGTCTGTGATGTGTCATACCTATAAACAAAATGAAAACCAAATACACAAAATTTCCTTCATATGATAGAGGGTCTTTTAAAAGCTGCATGTAACTTCTCTCAGAAGAATACAAGATTTATCAGAAAGCTACAGATCTGTTACTCAAAATGCAACAACATTCATTCGGCTTAAACCTCATTAGGTATTTCTGTGACTGAAACAGGACTCTATATGAGAGAGAAACTTCACTTATACTAAGATTTTTTAGACTACAAAGCACTGTGAATCAAACAACAGAAAAGACTGGCAGCTTTGTCACAGAGGAATACAACAGCTAAAAATATATATACATAAATACACATATGCATGTTGCAAAAACTGTGTACAGTGTTATAAAATGGAAATAATATAAGTCAAAAAATATTATAAATACCCTAATATTAGATTTTGCCAGGTAAAAAATGACCACCGACTTTACGTTTACATATTAATGTAAATACTATAATATCAAGTAAAATGAGAGATGCTCAGTGCAAATGAAGAGAAAACTCAACAAGTTTCTTAGGCGTGGATGTTCTACTCCCTTAGAACTCAGATTTCTTTACATGTCTCTGTGCTGAATAGAAGATGGAGCTTTTGCAAAAATGCATTACAAGGTCAGCAGGGTGCCTGTCCAGGTATACACATCTTTTACAACTACATTCATCACTTCCAAATTCAGATGCTATTTACATATAAACCTGGCTGAAGGTGTGGGTTGCTTCTCTTTAAATCTAAACCCAACTTATCTGTCTCTGTTCCTAAGACAGGTTGATTACAGATATTATGAAAAATTTTAAAATTCTTTGGCGTCTTTCTCTTTTAGTTGGTATGAATCCCAGTAAATTAATTTAAAGCCTAAAGAAGCTTTTCATTGTTCAGGATGCTATATGTATAACTTTCTGAAAGACTTTTGGTAATTAAATATTTCATCTTGTGTATTCTTCTGTCAACCCTCAGTTGTGTAAATGTAGGAAAACCTATGTCCAAGCATACCTAAGGCTTCACCAACAGATTAAAGAAAATAAATAACTAATATTTTATTCCAACAAGATGTAAATTCCTAAAATTCTCAAAGGTAAAAAATGTATTTTGGAATTGGTAAAAACCCTTTATTATGGTTTTTGGGTTTTTTTGGTTTTGTGGTGTTTAGGTTTTGGAGTTTTTTTACACTTTTATATGCATTTTATCACTTTTTATAAGACTTTGGTACAGACTGTATCTGTAGCACTGATAATATACACACTGCTGTTCAATGCAGAGAAATAATTATAGACCACAAGTGGAAATTACTGAGGACAGTATGCATTTTTTTCCAGACATGCTAATATAAATTTATATAATGTATGTATTTATATAATGCATGGTATTTGAATATAATATAGGCATATACAATTAAATGGATTTCTACTAGTGTTATAACTGAAGAGAGTTATTACAGGAGATATAGAGTAAGGAACAAATAATAGCTTTGCAAACTTGGCAGGGAAATCACTTCAGTCACAGAACTGAGAGAAAGGGTGAAAAAGAATTGGAATACATGGGGTAGATATTTTTCAAGTATCTTACACCAAGACAAAGTACCTGAAACTAACCTCTAAAAGTTGCCAATCTTGCCCAATATTTGCTCCCAGGCATCCCATTGGCTTTCCAGGCACACTGGGAGTACACTTGCTGCAGAGCACTATCAGTGGAGGCTGCAATACCAAGCCGAGGTTCTGGGTTAAGTGGCTGTTAAAGGGAAGTTATTAATAGAGCATTCATTTCGTATATTATCACTGCCATATCAACTACATCACTTGAATGTCACAAAAAGCAGGGCAAGCCAAGATATCCTAACCTGAACCAAGTCCAGACTCTGCCCTTACTTTTATTGCTTCAGAGAGATCGTGCTGAATGCCGAGCTTCCCCAGCTGTGCCATGCATTTGAAACATCTTTGCAGAGAGGATCAGTTTACATCCAAAAAGCAAAAATGTTCTGCCTTTAATATTTGGTGTTTCTGCATGGCATCACTGTTGTCAGCATTACTGCAGCATGAAAAACAAGGGCAGGCTTCCTCACTCCCGAAGAAATGCTGCATCGTTAATCCGGGATGAAACGAAAGCCCCAGCCAGCCAGGGGAATTGCTCCGGCCTGGAAAGGCATGAAAAGCAAGGACAGTGTCCCCTTGCAAACCGCAGGCAGAGGGGAAGGTGACGCAGTTAGGGAGGTGCTGCGAGGATTTGGACAGCTCTGCTCTAAGGCAGTCAGGGGAGATGGCGATTTTCCAACAGAGGCCGCTGCAGCCCGCAGTACAGCCCGCAGTACAGCCCGGGAATTCCCAGGAGGACAGGCAGAAAGTGGGGATGTCCGCGCGGTGCTCAGCAGCGTGTGCCCCAAGCTGTGCAACCGGGGCTTTCTGAAGCAACCACGCCTCACTAGTCAGGCACTCCAAGATGAAATTCAAGGTCTATTAGGCTCTGCAGAAGACTGCCTCAGTGCAGCTATTCTCTGCATGACAACCTTGCATTGTCCTCTGCCACCTACGTATGGCAATATTGCACAAATATATCCTGAGTGCTACATTTACCCTTTTTTTCCCCTCTTAGATATATTTACTCCTTACTCTTTCCAACCAATATGGATTTTTACTGATGTGTGAAGCTCTCATATATTCTAATCATCAGCCAGAAAGGTAATTTAAATCCTACTGTATTAGTAGTCATTCCCAGGTGTGTAATACTGCCTAAATGTGAGCACTCAGAAACATTTTCAATGGCTGCTGCAAAAAGTAAATCCAGTACAAATGTAGCTAATAGGTTCACAGTCATATGCACAGCACTAATAAAAAAAAGGAGACAATTTTGTAAAATGCAAATGAATTAACAGTATAGTCACATATATTCGCTCTCTTCAGTCACATTCAAACCCATTTTGTCACCGAAAGTGGCACATCCTTCTCATTTAGTCATAGCTATAACTGTATTTTCTGATGCAACGCTTGTGAGAACAGAGTTCTGCTCTTTTCAGCAGAAATGTACACTGGGCTGATGCTGCCTTCACCGAGGTGATCCCCTATGGAAATGCAATAAAACTAGATTTTAGCTGAAAATGCAGGAAAGGATTTCTACTTAAGAGCCTTTGTAATCAGTGAAGACATTCCCTAAACACAATGGGTGGAAATCCTTGCTTCCCTTGCTCCCCAGTATCTGAGCACAGATGTGGTTGCTTGAGAGAGCAACCACAACCAAGGCACCGTTTCCTCCCGTGTTCCTTCCTCCAAATGACAATGACCAGCACATCAGCAAGCCAGATTATATTGCCAGAGCACGCAGAAAACTCAGTCCCTCTAGCAGAGGTGGGAAGTACCCCACAGTCCAGAACTGCACTGCTGCTGCAGTGAAGAGCCTCAGCCCAGCTACAGCCAAACTTCCAGACAGCACTGTCACAGGGGCTCCGAGAAAAATGGCTGTGGGGATGCCTCTTTACACATTTTACAGCAAACAACATTGATCTGAGAGAAAGCCAGCAAGATGTGATCTTTTCTGGGTTCCCTCTTACTGTTTCTACTATGCAAAGGAATTATTTTGGTGCAGAATATTGAAGGTTATCTTACTGCAGTGTTTTCGGTCTTGGGATGGGGGAGATATCTTTTGATTAAGTATTTCACCACACTGATTTCAAGCAACATGTGAAATGAGATTAACTGCACTCCGCTCAGGAGGGTTTTTTGACTTTTCTTTTGATAATTTATATCAAATTAAAACTACATTGAATGGTAACAGGGATACTGAATAGTAATAGTGAGATTCAAGTGAATCAAAACAACACAATCAAAATTCTAAAGCTGCACTTTACATGCTCACGTCATAAAATTTTAAAATACAGCCCAAGTGTATTAAAACATTGTTTGCACTTGGAAATATCACTTGGTAAATGAGGCATGGACATCATATTTTAAATCTTATTCGTCTGTCAGCACTCATAAAGTCTAAGATGTGAACTTGGAATCATCAGTGATGATTGAACATTTGTCATAATCCCAACTGCAGAGAATTCATAGGGAGAAACATCCATAACTTTGAGATTCCCACTCTTCTCTTGTAGGACAAAGTTAGAAATTAAGTCAGAGAAGCAGTGGAATAACTGGGAAATAAGCATACCAATTTGTCCAGTCTTTGATACACATGCAGAATGCACAATATAAATACTTCTACATATGTCTGTTTCATGAAAACATTCACATTAAGACATCTTTCTAAATTTTCATTAATGGTCCATTAATAGTTTGACTAATGGACAGCCAAATCATGCCCAGAAGGATTTCACTTACTTGCCTCATTGTGACCTTTTTTTACCTACTCATGAGAGAGTATATAATGCTTGGGCCCACAATCTTAAAAGACTGGGTTTGGTCTATGTCAACTATATCAACTAAAAACCATTTTAGAGAATACTGGGAGTAGTTTAGAGCTGAACTGGGGTAAAAATCTGAAGAATAGCACAGAGTGGCCAAGATCTGAAGCAGCATGTCTGAAGGTACACCAACCACCCTCCAGATTTTGTTATTCTAAAAATTAAGGATAAACTTTCACAGTCTAAATAAGACAGGCCCTATACTTTAAACAATTTGTCAATACATTTTGAAAGCTTAAGAGACTATTATCTGGGCTATTTTGTTAGAAATACTTGCAAACATCCAAGGTTTTCAGGAAATGAAGTTACAGGCTGACTGTTCTCAGCACAATAACTCTGTCAGTGTTTCTAAGGGGTTAAGTTTGAAAATAAGTGATAATAAAACTAAACGTATGTCTTGCACATGAAAATATTAATTATGAGTTCTCAAATGAATACAGAAAAAGCCACACATCTTTCAAAGAACCATATGTTTTTGCTTTGAAAATGAAAACAAATTAAAATATCCACAGGAGCTTTTATAGTGATTAAAATCTGCCAACCAACTGAGCTAAGTAAGTTAATTAGCACCAAAGAAGCCTCAAGTGAACTGCAGTTTTAGTCACAATTCCTTTGTCTCAAATTTAGATGACTCAGGTTACTTTATATATGGAAAAGATTTATGTACAAAGATTATGCAACAAAAGACAAAGAGCAACGTTGCAACCATTTTCAGCTCAATTCATTTCTACCATATTTCCTATGCTTGTTTGGTTACAGCACAGAGCTCATGTCAGATAATAGGAGCCATTTTATAATCATCATTTTACCAAATGCAAATGCCCACGAGGAAGAAGCTTAGTATAAGTTAAAAGAAAATATGTGATAAAGTTAAATGCCCAGCCATAGAAAATTTTTAAATTAATACAAAAAAGTGCCATTTTTTGGTGGGTTTTTGGGCCTCAGACTATTTCCTATAATAGTTAGCATTACAACTTTTTCTCAAAAAAACTGGCAAGTTATATTGAAAATAAATCCCTAACATTTGTTAGTTTCTTTCTAACAGTGGCCAAGAGCATACGAACAACATACATTGTAACCAGTCGTAATATCATGAACAAGGAAAATAACTTTTATTTACTACTGCAAATAGGTCTGCAAAAATACTGAAAACAATTTTCTATGAATACCAGTTGAAACTTTAAATTAATCTGACATTGTATGTATGAGCATCTGTGTTTATTTTCTCTGAATAGTCTATTTTCTGGCAGCATTTCTAACAGAATAAAGTTACTAGCAGCACAATTCATGTAAACAGAATTCAATTCTTGCAAGCATTAACACCAAACCCAATTGAGCAAGGAGCTCTTCCAGTGAAATAACAAAAATAATAAATGCAAAGGAATAAAATGTGATGGAGGTTAATGAAACACCTCCTGTGTCAATACAAGACCTCAGACCATGCAGCTGGGACAGAACATTTAGCCAGTTTTCCTATAACCAGTACTCATAAATGCTTGTTAATGAGCTCAAGAAATTATTTGATAAATTCGCTGTGAAATACTTTCGGGAAAAATTTCATCCATCAGTGACAGTCTGAAGACATGAAAAAAAGAAGAAATTAGTCAAATAATTAGTACCAAATTAAAAATAAAGAATTAATTTAGAGAAGTACTTCAAATAACCAGTGTGCACAAATGAACATTAATAACAGTTACAGAAATGCAATTTCTCTGCATTGTGCAGGTGCAGCAAATCCAATGGTTTCTTTGCAGAGATCTTTATTTCTACTTGTCATTCAGAAAAAAACAACCTTTGCAACTACACCTTTCACCCACAAAAGATAAATGGGTGAAAGTGCCACTGCAGCCCAGTGCCCTCAGAGTGTTCTCTGTGAACTAGGATACAATGGAGTCATCAGAGCTCCTCCCAGCCATGCTCAAAGGTGTCTTAGTTAATGGTCACCAGGCACTGCAGGCTGATGTTCTCATCTCACACAAGAATGAAAATCCTTTGGCCAACTATTATGTAACATTTCAACATTTTTTGCAATTTTTCCTGCCTCTAAAATTTCTCAACAACCTACTTCAAAGCACTGACATAAACCCTGTTTTGCTTAACAAAATGGCACTGTACTATTGCACCCCAACTGGTGAAATAAGCTATGTTTTCTCACTCTCATTACTATAACATTATCAGGGAAGACCAAATTTCTAATTTTTCCAGTGTTATTGAACTCCTTTTGCAGGGTTGCTTTTGTATTTGTACAAGAACACCTTCTACTTTATTGCAAGTCAAGTGGTATCTGAACAGTGTAACACCTCACAGTTCAGATGCCCAGTATTATAAAAATGGTGGGGTTTTTTCAGTTCATGAATGACAGAGCCATGTTTAAAGACCAAAGATAAAAGCAACAGTCATGATTGTTGAACCTAATTAGGATAACAGCAATTATGCCATTAAATCTGTGGGGGAAAGTGACAAAACTAATACTTTACTAACACCTACAAATTTCTGATGGCACATTTGTTTTCAGCAAGAAAGCTTCAACAACCCTTTTTGACAAAGTAATCTTCTTCATTGAATGATCTAAAGTTGGGGATCTCTAAGACACTACCAGAATCCTTACTATGATGTAAACTGGATGAATTTTGCATTCCTCTTGGGGTACACTGTGAATATTAATTTATGGAAAAAACCCGAGACACATAATTATGGAAGCACAGAACATGGAAGAAAAAGTATAGCAAATGTGGATCTAGCCTAGTCTGAGATGTTGGCTCAGAGAGAGGCCTCCCTATGAGAATGTGCCAAATCCTCTGACCCCTGATAATTAGGGATTTCAGTGTGGTTATCCACAAAAGGAAATGATTATGCATTTGGAAAACCTGACTGTAATGGGAGTTTCCTTCATCTCAGTGAGATTAGAGTAAAGTAAACAGTCTGCTACTGTATTAGGAGTCATTAATGTCCTCACAGCTGAAAGAATTCAAGTAGGTGTAATAAAGAAAAATCTCTGTTGATGGATGATTGTCTCTTTTAAATTTTATTTTTTCCTTACCATGTAATTTGTGCAACAATGTATTTATTTTAAATTAGACCAACTGATATTGCTTGGAGTTGTGTCTCCACAAGTCCTCCCTCAGTCTGAAACCGAAGCAGTAACTTTAAGTACCAGCTGCATTTAATTACACTAAGTTTTACTTGATTTTGCTAAACAACCAACTTGATACAGAGTAGGTAGTAGCACAAGGAAATAATTACAAAACCATTTTTTACCTATTACATTCAGTGTTTTCTTGAATCACTGCACAGGGTGCAGACAAAGCTTTTTTCAAGCACAGCAACTCAGCAAAAACTTGTGAGACTAAGCACCTAGTTTAGTTTATGCATTATTAGTAAATTTAAAAGAAAATATTCATGGGGATTAAATTTGCATTACCATTCTAGAAAATACTGCTGTACTTTCAGGTCTCAAAATAACCCTCTACAGCCACACACATGTAAACCATTTTCCTGCATTACCTTCAGCCATTAGCATGAACTAACCAGCAGCAACATTTCTATTAGATTCCACATATAGAGACATTGACGGAATTTTTCTGCTAACAACTAAGACTTTTTCTGACATGGGATACAACAGATAAAAGAAAGGAGTCCTGATGCATCCTCTCACATAATAAGTGTTATTATTAACTTTTTTTTTAAATTTACTTCCTTCTCTACTTAAGTAAAAGATTCCACCTTTGCTCTGCATTATGCCCATGCAGCAAATGTTTAAATCTTAAGCAAATTCCATTTTGTGCACCAAACTCCAAATTAAATTAAAAAAAATAAAACAAGTTGTGTATATACTTAGTTAACAACTGCAGTGAAGTCCACCTGCAAAAGTATGTAGTAAAGAGAGGACAGAAAACTAGGGTGGCTGTCAAGAGGGTAACATCATTAAAATCTTACTATAATGAATAATCTTTTTTTCCTGAGCCGTTACTGTAAATTATCCAAAAACACCTGTTGCCTACAAGTTTCGTTCATGAATGCCACAAACTCCCACTACTTTATTCTGAAAATGGTGAAGTAACACATTTGTACATTTCTCTCCTCTGTCCTGGTCCAAATTCAAGAACTGACAGCCAATAAAGACCTAAAACAACAAAGACAAAATACTTTCTGAGTCAAGTGAAGATGATGCTATAGATTCCGTTCTCCTGAATAAAGAAAAGATTCATTCATTCTGACACAAAAAAATTCTCCAAATTTGTAAAACATACCTATAATAATTTTGGAACTGAAATGTGGAAATATGTGCATTTGTACTTTGAGCTAAACTATTGCGTGATTTAATCTTTGTAACACTCTGTAATATTATTCTAATCTACCTGCAGAGTAGTGTCATCTTTTTCTCCCCTCAGTCTTATTAGTCTTAACAGTGGTTGCTTCCCTGTAGGAATCAACAAAATAAATTACAGACTTCCTTTTTCTATCCAGGTACCAGAGAAAAGAATTGATGTTTAGAGATACTGCTGAAATATGGGAGATTTGAGAAACAGGGAAGAGAATTCTAACTTAAGTAAACATACAGTGAAAAACAAAAGCTTTGCAAAGAACTAAGTACATTAAGGGAAATATTCCAAACAATTCACAAGAGTACAAAAGTTATACCATGACACACTACAGAAGAGGAAAAATGGGGAAGGTAGGTCTAAGCAAGAGCCAGGAAAGATAGGACATTTAATTTTTTTAGAATCTGATGGATGATAACTAATCCACAATAGCTGGAATCTGCTAATAGAAGGAGCAGCAGCAGTACATGTGTTTCACCTTGTGTGCTATGAATTTTTTTCCCTATACTCTGATAAATTATTAACAATTCAGATAAGACTATTAAAACTCCGAGTATTAGCTGAGGGTAGACTCCAAGGCAGCATTTGAACAACTTACATTTCATAAAGGTTATATGCTTAAAGTGAAAATACACTGAAAACAGATTGCATACATTCACCAACTATATTCTGAAACTGGAAATTTCATTAAGAAAATAAATAAATAAATAGAAAATCTGTAGTCAGTGACCTATAAGTATGAAATGACAAATTATATACCATCTACAGCTCCAGTCTATACAGGTCACAGAGCTAAAGTTCATTCCTTTTGAGTTCAAGATATCTACTTCAGCTTTTTTTCAAAATTATTCAAGTGAGATATATATATTGTGAGATTAAAAAGTGCCATTCGCAACCAAACCAAACAATTTGGGTTGGACACAACAAGGAGTGTTCAGACATTACTTACAGTGTGAACTCTCAATTTCTCTAGTTTCCACAAGTATGAAAAGAAATCTTATTTTTGTTCAGTCTAAGAATTTGAGAAGATGACAGCATGGTTAGCAATTCTTTCTATCCTTTCATCACATTTTAAATATTTTGGTGTGTTCCAACCACCAAGGAATCTTTATTCAAATCAGAACTTCATATGCAGCATTTTATGGCAAATTCTTTCCATTCCCAAAACCAAGAAATTATTCTTTGTTTTGTGTTATTGGGCATTGCATGCTTTTACAGCAGATTTTTCAGTACAAAAATTGAGGAGTAATTAATCTTGACTAATATTTTGAGTTTCTCCAGTACTCACTGTCACAAAACATTGGCAAGTAACTTGGTCATTTACAAGACTGATTTCCCAGGGATTTTCTACTATACTTTAGTTGCCAAACAGTAAAATCAAATGCATTGTGTCAAACAGAATAGCAATTCAGACTCCAATTTCAGGTAGCTTCTTTTGGAGACATAGAAGAGAGCCATTCCTTTCAGAATAAATAATGCAGCGAATTTCTTCTAAAGATCACAGAAATGTAGCAACTCACAGCTGGAAGGGAAAGGTGAAGAGATGATCTAAGCTAACTGCTGCTTTGAATTAGTAACCTTGTAGATATCTATCTAATCCATTTTTAAACACTTCCAAGAAAAGCTATTTTCCAGTCTCCTAAGGAGACAGGTCTACATTTTACTTCTTAATCTACAAAATTCGTTACCTAGATCTCCCTTGATGCAATTAAGCAACTTAGATTTTGTCCTGCCCTTGGTGAGAATACTTCCCTCCTTATGACGATATTTTTCCAGATTTTTAAAACTCTCCTCTCGTCTCTAAACTCAACCAAACAGTTCCTCCAACACTTCCTCACAAATCACGTTTTCTAAAGCTGTCATTGTTTTTGCAGGTCCTTGGACCCTTCCCTCTTGCTCTGCATTCCCTTACAGGCAGTGCCCACAGCAGGGCAGCCTCACCACCTGCACGCCCCGGCACAAACCAGAGGGAGATGATTGCTTCCCATGATTTACACACACTGACATTCCTAGCTCCACCCAGAACAGGCTCTGCCATTTTTCCATGCCATCACACCACTGGCTCACATTTACTTTGCTGTCCATCATAGATTTCCATACTCTCCTGTAACCCTGTCTAGCCAGTTGCTCCCTTTCTTGCACTTTGGTTTTGTGTCTCAGTGCAGTACTTTGCCATTGTCTTCCCAAATGTCACCTTCTTGGTCTGGGGCCACTTCATCAGTACCAAACTCTGGGCTCCATTCTGCCAGTTCCTCTCCCTCAGGGGCCTGAGAGTTTATCTAATCCCAGTTACAATGCCTAAAAATTATAAGGAGTACCAACAGACCTGGAAACATATTAATCCCTCCTGGGAAAGCAGATAAAATTATCTCCCCTTTGGTGACTTTTATTAATAACTATTTTGAAGTACTTCTCAGCCATTTGATAACTCCCCTAAGGGTAAGTTTGCTGATCCCACTGCTCTTCAAATTACAGACCACTACCCTGAATAGCATTATAAACCCCTTTCTGCCCAGCTACAGATAATTCCACTTACCTATTTTACATATATGAGGTGGAGCTCACGAAGCCCCACAGTTATACAACAGACTAACAGAGCTCTGGTTTAGTTATACCTTTTCCTCCTGTTCATATCTCCAAGTACTGCATTTGCACTCTGGTTGGTTGGGATGCCACCCACCCTCCAACATAGAAATGGTCACTAACATTGGGCAGTGCTGTCATAGTTAGGTCTTTACATAATCTGGAATTAACTAACTCAGGACCCTTGTATTTCATCACACTAATGATTATTTTATTTATTGCTATTTTTTATGGGCTATTGCAATGTGCTGTCTCCCCCAGTATACACAGTGATTACATGAAGTACCTGATCACAGGCAGCAGAAAGAAGAAGCCATTGGATGCTTCAGCCACAAAACCCACAATGAGTCTTAGCTAAGCTTTCACAAAGACAGACCTGAATCAAGGATTTGTGAGATTTTTAACAGCTCTTCAGACTTAGGTCACTAGTACATTTTAGCCTTTAACCCCCTTGACCAACGCTGAAATCTTTAAGTCAATTTTAAAAGCAGGGTTTACTCTATTATTTTAACCTGGGTTTTGTCCTTAAAATATACAATACCAAATACTCATTGTTATGGTAGCCTACATTTTTTTCCAAAAGGTTCAGTTTTATAGACAAGGGTATAACATCCTCTTAAAAATCAACCTGAAGCTTTGAAATTATCCTACTGTAGAAAGACATATTTGTATTTAACATTTATCTAAAGGTTTATTTCTTTAGAAAGAGAGCTCAAGGAAATCACACACACTGTTCTGCATTAACTTTAATCTAAGGTAATGTAGAAGTACAATATTGAACAATTTCAGCAGTTGTGTAGTGGCTGAGTTATCTACTGAAAACAATCCAGCAAACACTGACATATTTCCCTGTCTGCTCTTCATTCACACTGAAGATCTGGTTGCATAACAATGGGAGCAGATGAGAAACCTTATTTATATGCCAGTAAGATTTTTAACTGCTATCTTTCCAGTATCCTAAATCTTCCCCAAACAATAATTAATGAACAAGCAAATGTTAAAACATACAGAACTGTAAATCTAATCTTTAGCTATTATAAATGCTAGAATTAGAATTAGGGTTCAAGCATCATCTTTTTCGGAAATCCTACTGAAGTGCTGCAGTTTATCCAGACTATTTTATTCCAATGTGCTTCTTACTAGACTAGTCAGATTCTACTTTTGGTTCATTGAAGATAGCATTGTGAGAGGGTTTGTGCTTTTTTTGCTGTGCTTTTTATTTTGCTTTACAATTACTTCTGAATCTAGTATTCACTGCTGCCATCTAAATTTTTTTGCCTTTTAGTTAGAGAATTTGCTTCCTAATATTCAGTTTAGTATTTAGCTCTTCAAGAATGCTTCAGCATTACATCTTTTCTAGTTATCAGAACACCTTCAGTTCTTATCTGGATTGTGAATGTAATTTGAATCTTCTTGCTTTTATTTAGAGGTTGATTTTCTACATCTGTTAGTGAAACCAGCTGATGACGTGTTAAGCCTTTAGACAATCCCCACAAAATCAGTTTTGTTTCCTTTTATGTACATTTAAGATTATAGGCTAGTTTCTTGTCAATCTACCTGCACTCTCCTAACTGTATGTCCCTCTCTTGTATAAAATCCACTCTGAGACTCACTCTATTCCAGTTAACACTGTCAGTGGGTAAGATAATCTCTTTCCTAATGCTATGGTTGATACAGAGTAACGATGCCAAATGTATGCATAGTGACAAAACAAAAACATGCTTTGGTTCATTCTTCATCACCTATTGACATTTAATGCCCTTTCCCGTTCCAGCACCTCTAGCATCTTTTGTATTTTTTGTTTGATTTGAGCTTGCTGTCACTAAATTAAAAACCTATTGCTAGACAAAACTGCATCTTTAACAGCTTGATCAAATCTTGACTGATACTAAAGGTTATGAAAGTACTACAGGTGGAGAGCAAGATACGAACATAAAACAATGTGTCTCTGCACATCCAGTCACTGCCATAAACATTAATTTGATAGATATCATTAACTGATAATGAAGTTGAGTTATAAAAGCTTCTAGCAAATATTTTGTCCCAGAGACCATCCTTTCCAAAAGACAACAGTTTTGGATAAGCACTTAGCTGGAAAGTAATTATAATGTACATAGCATGTTCAAAATAAATGCTATAAGCAAGAGAGTCTTCATCATCCCACTGACTAAGCTGACTAAAATGCAGTAAGGTTTAAGGCATTGGAGCATATTTCTTTTCCAAACCCAGGTTGCAGATCATTGCAGTGAGTGGCAAATGATGGTGTCACTGTGGTGTACAACAGAAGGAGGCAGAAGCCCCTGTGCTTTACATATCTAATGGAACAGATTGCTCTAAATCAGAAATGAGTTCTCTGCAATTCATCTGTTAAATTTGTAGCCAAGGAGCTTTTGGAAAACCAAAAGCAATGAAAGCAGAAACCTAAATATGATAGAACATTTGCTGCTATAACTATGTTCTTTTCATAGATATTTCTGGAATTCAGAATTGATTCTGGGCAAATAGAGAGGGCAAATTCTAATAAGGGAACTGAATTTACATCTCTTAAATTTTACACAGTCACAATCATTCATGTGGGCAAATAAGGCCTATACCTCACTACTGACAGTCTTTTGACTGAATTAAAGGTTCAGATTTTGTTCAGTAGGTGTAAGCCCTATTTACAATGAACATTTTAGAGAGAAAGTTAGAAATGCAGCCATGGAAATAGCATTCTGAGTGGCAGGGAAGAACACAAAACAAAACAATAGAATCAACCATGAACAGGAGCAGAGAGATCTGCATTATCAAACCTATAGATGCCCATAATTCGATTCTCACAGTGGAGGGTGGCACATTTCAAATATAGCATGCATACAAAATTAGCAAGACATCACAAGACAGAAAAACCTCGCATGAGCATTGGCCTATACCTTAAAAGAAAACACTGGTAAAAAGAAATATAACATAAATTGATAAAATTCTCCGTGCTCCAAACCCATTGTTTTTCAGTTATATCTCTATGAAACAAAGATAACAGATTCTGAGGAAAATAACAAAGTGACAATGTCAAGTTCTAAAAAGAATGGACAGAAAATCAGACTTGAAAAACAACACTGTTACTCCTACTCAGTAGCTAAGCACCTGACATGCTACATTAGGTGATACATCTAATGGTGTCACCATGTCACCACAGACATGTCTCAAAGTCATCATCACTTTAGCATATCTAAGAACTCTAAACCAAGAACTTCAAAGTACTTCCCTTGCTGCTTTGGATCTCACTACCATGTAAAAACACTGAAGCATGTTAATATCTGGGAACTTGAGTCTGTCTGTCTTCCCACCAATCAGAACCTACTCTGAGAGGTTCTGACCATGAGTCATTTCTCAAGTGTACATAACGGGTCAGTTTGAGCTAAAAGCTGGTGCATCCTGTTCCTGATTACAAAAAATAAAGGAGGCACTTTAAGTCCCTTTTTTTTCTTAAAGTGATTGCTGTACTAGTGAAAGATGCCAAAATGACAGCTCCATAAGATAAACTTCACCATTAATCACAGAGTGGAAACAGTTCAGCACAGAAGTCAGCAGAGCAGACTACAGAAGCAGCTGTGGTTGTTCATTTCTTACCATCCTGCCACTGCATCTGAGCCAGCACTAATTCCCCAAGCAATTGCTTTCCTTGCTTTGTATTCTCAGCTGATATTCCAAAGTATGTCAGCTAGGGTTGGGTTCGGTTGTTTGTTGTTCTGCTTTGTTTTTCCAAAGGGGGAAAGACATTTCAAGAATGCAAATATATGTAGTCCCAAAAGGATAATCCATGTCATGTAGCTTAATCAGATAACAGTCAATCACACTTGCTTAATTTTCCATTAAAATCTTTACTGCACACCTATTTTCGGCTCTTGAACTGATTTCAAGTCAGTGTTTCTAGTGTAGTGTGCCAAACTAACTTGTAGTCAGTAATAGATTCATAAAATAAACTTTTAACAATCCTCATGTTATTAAAATGGGTTGGTGATGGAAAGAGGAATTTGCTGATTTATTCAAATTTCATGGATTTCTCTGTAACAAATTACCATTGAAATTTCAACCTGCTTTTTAGCATCCCAAATGACAGGAGTTTGGAGAGCTACTTGAAAGACTCGGAGCTCAGAAATCAGTCTTATGGTCTGATAACAGACAGGAAATCTACAACTACAGGGAATGCAAAATAACATTAAATTCCAATCATCCTCTGAAGAAAATATATGAAGCAAAATGTTAAATCACAATCCATAGCAAATTTGTCTACATGATGAGCAGTTCCAGACCAATAGCCTTAAGCTTCCAAATTCTTTCTGCTCAAAGAATGAAATGAGAAAAACAAAAAAGGGAAAGCAACAAAAGCTGCAAACATAAAAATATGGAAAGAAAGTACAATTAAAAGCATCTGAGAGTTCACATCTTTTACTGCCTCCTAAGAACAGACTGTCTAGAAAACCAGACAGATAATATTAATGAAGAATCATAATAAAGGAGCTGAAAAGCGGTAACATTTCTCTGTCTGGACCCAATAGTTACTCTAAACAAAAATTCTGCTTTCCCTGAATGGGGAAGTGGTTTCAAATCTTTAGCCATACCACAGGTAACAGCAAAAATATTAATTTCTTAATATTAGAATAGAGAAACACAACTTGCCTGGTAAGATCCCCTAAATAAAAGACATTTAGTGATATTATTTAGATTTCAAGAAAGGTAGCACCTTGT
The DNA here is from genome assembly GCF_001715985.3 of Manacus vitellinus. Classification (NCBI taxonomy): domain Eukaryota; kingdom Metazoa; phylum Chordata; class Aves; order Passeriformes; family Pipridae; genus Manacus; species Manacus vitellinus. The sequence goes on along the minus strand of NW_021940645.1, from coordinate 665,437 downwards.
CTGTGTTTTAAATCCAAATTACAGGCAGCTGCTACAGTAGCTGCTTAGTCTCAAAGTGGGAGCTGACAAGGCCAGTGAGAGATGCAGAGAGGGACAGCTATTTAATGGTGCAGAGACCTGGAGCCTTGGACTCACAGGGTGAACACAGGGGATGGGGAAGGGGATGAATACTTTCAGCACAGGCTGTGAAGGAGCTTATACTAAAGAAGGACTAGGAGTTTGTAAAACTACCCAGGAACAAAGCAGACAATAACTAGCAGACAATAACTCCACTGATCTGCTCAAATGCTGCCCTACCAAGATTGGCTTTCCTTCATCAGTCTAAAAGACACCTTGCTAACTTGAAGATAGAAAGGGTAACTTTTAGCCATAGACTTTCTCTTTGTTACTTATAAAGGGATCCCTGTCAGGAAACTGCTGTTTCCTATTCTCCCATTCCTCTTACCAAATCGTGCAACAGTGCTGTGTCTACTTACTTTTCATTTTTGCCAAATAACAGCTGCATTTCAAGGGTGCTTCACAGATACATTCTTGGACTGTAAAGCTCTTTGAATCAAATGCCTTGTATTCGTGTACAGTGTGCCACGAGTATTGTCAAGGCAACACAGGTTCAAAGAGAAACACAGCAGTTGCTAGGAAACATTATAGCAGAAGAGAGATGGGGAGTTGTTTATTGATACATATCTATTTGAAACATCAATTACTGTTATTTGGGGTATTTGAATCTCAAACCATACCTGTATATTTCTAATTACTAATTCTGATTTAAATTATACTACTGAAAGAATCCATATGTGTGCCAGCATTGCTGAATTGAGGTCCCATAAGCTCTAAGACCATAAACAGACAAAAAATCTTGGACTTTTCTAGTATCAGCTGATGGGTTTAGAACACATTTTGGAATACAGGACTCTGCCATGCTTGTCACAGATCACCACCATCCCAGAGAGCTGACTGAACCACAGGAATTTATTTCCATTCTACGTGGGTTTAAGATGAATTTTTATCAAACCTTCTGAGACAGATGTTAAACAAAACAAAACAAAACAATGAAAAACAAAACCGAACCCAACCACAAAAAAAACCAAAACACCCCTTTCATTTACTTTCAGACAATGGAATTATTTGCATAGTTGCTTGAACAAAGCACATAAACTAAATCAACATTCCTGAAACTTTTGCAAGCAATAAGCAGCACAAAAAATAAGACACATAACTTATTATGTAAGTTATTCAGATTAATAAAGAAATAATGTCAGAGCAAACACTGTCATCCTCTGTGTTTATTGCAGAATGGAAAGAATTTCCTCAATGTAACTGAGACAAATAGTACATGAGATCTAAGAGGCAACAACAACAAAAAAGAAAACACAAATTTTTAGAAGTGCAGTAATTCAGTTACATATTTTAGGCAATAACAGGAAAAAGCATGTTAGGAAAACTTTGCTAAGGTTGCCAAGTCAAACAGTAGGAAGGTGAACATAATACAAAACAAATCCTACAGACCTTTCATCTACTTTTTTTTTGGTACTTATATTATGATGGTATCTGTGCGAGATAAAGATTGTGAGAAACCTCATTTTTCCAAGAAAGCATTCAACAGCTTAAAATGTTGCATTTCTTCAAATTTCTTTCTCCAGAAGGATAACAGTGCCAAATTGGATAACATGATGCAGAGACTTCACAAAATCATCATATTCACAAAGGAGAGCTATCCTATATTTAGATGAATCAAAGAACAGAGGGAATAAAAGTGCTACACTAACTAGAGTAATAATAATATACAAGTAAAAGCAGCAGAACATGGGAAAGCTACTAAGCTACAAAAAAACCCAAAACAAAACTATTAAAATGGAAGGTCTCAATTCATCATCACTTGACATTGCAAGTCTAATAACATGTAAAATGCAGCCTTCAGGCATAAGACCAAATAGAAAAAAAAATCAGAAATCTTAGCATGTCACACTACATCAAAATCAGCATCAGCAGGAGTGAACTAGTTTGTTAAAAATTTCTCATATTGTAAAACTTCATAGAAACAAATCAATTTCAACAACTTCTCATTCATCAAAAAATAAAAAAGAAGAAAATCCACAGGAGGCATTTCAGCAAGATGAAATTCCTTTTTCCAAAGTTTACTTTTAAACTCCAATTTATATAAAAGAAAGCAAACCAAACACCCAACTGTGAATAAACCTTTTTGATTTTAATGAAAAATAGAGCATTTTGTCTGACAAAGGTAGCTATAGCTGCTGTCATTCTTTCTAGGGGATAAAAATATAACTTAGCTGGACTCATACACGGCCCCGGGTAGGTTAGAATTGTGGGGACCATTTGGAGTAGCACATGCCCAATGCACATTTATTTTCCCCATTTGAAGATTCTGCCCAGGCAGAAATGAAGGATTTCTTACATTGCAAAAAATGTACATTTTTTACATTGTGTGCATCTCCCAGCTCAGCTGCAGCCACCTGGCTCCCAAAAAGCCACTCTGTAGCACAGAAATCACCCTGTCACTCAGGGTACCTGTGCAGCACCTGCCTCATAGCCTCAGCTCTTCCTGGGTTTGATGAGCTCACTGAGCACAGGGGATGAAGCCCAGGCACATGCACTTCCATTTGGCAAATCCACAAGAAACATAATGTCAACCCTCTTCTTACTGCATTATAAAGGTCTGCTACACAGTACACTAATACTGTTCTAAGAAACAACCACTTGAATACATTATCAGAAGAAAAGTCCTATATTTCTGCTTCTGAACTGATTATCAGACAGAGTTGAAATTAAAACAAGAAAATGTATAAAGATATTAACACAATAAAACTGAAAAAACCCCTCAACTTTTATTGGGAAGTGCCTGTAAGTTTTATTAATTGAATACTGTTAACCATCTCAAATATGAATGATATCCATAAGAACTATCACAAGCTGACAAATTGTCCATCAATACCTACACACAAAACCAATTTTAGAAACTATCCTTGACAAGTTTTGAGTTTTTGATGTCATCATAAGTAGAATTATGTTAAGAAAATTGTCATGAACACAATTACGATTCCATTCTCTGTCCATTTTCAACAGCAAATTAAAATGAAAAAATATAAGTTTTCCATCATCCACTTTTTGTAGGCTTGATTCTTCCTCGTTATACTGTGATTATCTGGGTATAGAACTTTTACACTGAAAAGGTTGCTTTCAATATTACTGGTCATAAAAAGTGGGTACAAATAATAGGATCCTGAATAGCAGGGTAAAGATTCATCCTATCTGTTGGGGACAGATAAGTGCTCATTAACAGATTTATAAAGTGCAGATGAATTCCAAGGGAGTATGATCTGCCAATCACCCTGGTGGCTTTGGGAGACAAGTGTGCTGAATGGGCACATTATCTTCCAAATAACTGATTTTAAAAAGTAAGTGCTTTTAATCCGACTCTGTTGGAGTTCATAGGGTAAAACCAGGATGACAATTTTAATGTCCCACAAGTTTCTACAAAGGACAAAAAAGAAAGATCTACAATATAAAATTTACTTCTCCCACTTACAGTCATTACCCAAACAATAAACTGGCACATCAGCTAAGAAAGAACAAATGTATCCTACTGTGAACTATTTCCAGTTTCCACCCCAGAGCACAAGCCAAACTTGGGGAAAGAAGTTAGTGATTTTGGTCTGCTCTCAAATAGCAAAAGCAGAAGTTCTCTGCTGAAGGGAGGAATATGGAGAAGCTTTTTGTGTAAAGTTTAGGGAAACACCTGCATTTTGGAACTTTTTCCCACATAAATTTGCAAACTTAACAAATTTTAGCACCTGAAAATTTTCAGCATTCCTTGCCTTCTTAGTAAAATTATATAAATCATTGGGATTTCAGAGTTTAAAATGTACTAAGGAGGTAACAGCTTCTAGGGTTCAACTTCCTCCTTTTGCCTCAAATGTGATTTGTAACAATTCCAGTAGCCTTGATACAAATCTTAAAAAAATTATGTAGGAATATGATACATATTCATCAGATATTGCAATTAGAACACTGAAGTAATTTATGTGTGTATTATGGACAGTAGATGGGAGCTACAATATGCAGATATAAAACTAATAAAAATTAAATACTGAAGTAACTGAAATTATGAGCCATGCTTTCGAGAATGCATCACTGTCCAGAAATTAAGGTCACAGGCTATTCAAAGACCATTTGTTGATAACTAACAATACACGAGCAGAAGTGGCTTTTCCCCCTTTATGGATTTCTCTTAGTATCACCCAGCAAAAGGAAACATACCAAGACAGATGGTACATTATCTGCTAGTTTGTGAAAATTGCTCAAAAATAGGAATCCTTCAGTGTCCAGGATTATCTTCCTAGCAACTTTCTTATAGCTATAATTTACTGATAAGAGCTATATGGAACCAATATATTATCATGTCTCCATCAGCTTTGTAACTGTAGAAATATTTTCTTGCTGAGATCACCTAGAGAATTTCAGCTTCCCCCAAACATTTCACGGCAGGCAGAGCTGTAAAATTTGTACTATATATCACCTGCAATTTGATCATCTGATCATCTGTGTCAGCCAGCATCGGCTCTGACTTCAGTACTCACTCCCGCTAAGCAGTTGCAGTCTGTGCTGCAACTGCCCGAGGTGGGCCAGGATTGATGGAGACCCCACAAGACATCATTACAGACTGCATGATGACTGCCCTGGAAGTCAGAGAGCTAACACAGAAGTCAGTGAAACCCATGGCTCTTCACATATCACCTGTGGGTTCCTTGCGAGTTCAACGTTCACCGCAACCTCACCAGAGCTCAACATTTCTCAAATCGGATAAATGTATCTTCCCAAATTTAACACTCTCAATGGGAAGGCTAGATCAGAAACACAGTCTTCTTCACAGATGGAAAAAATGTACCTCGTATTTATGAAGTTGCTTGAGCACTAAACTACTACAATTCTTGAACTGGAATTATCATTGGAATTGTGATGAACCACTTGAGTCAAAATTCTGATTTTGTCAGTAACTGTAGCTATCACCATGCAGGCTTACAGAAACTGTTTCTAATTACTCAGCTAATTGTTTGGTGCCAGATATTATTTAGATAGATCAACAATAGGGCAGAGATTTAAAGAATTATTGCTCATCTTAGCTCTCACAAGGATTCATGAAGTTGCCTACCATTCAGATTATGCATTTGATGCTCTTATACTAGTCCTATGTCAAAACAGAAAGGAGAGCACAGAAAATTTGAACTGTCTACATAAAACCAGACAATAAATCCAGCAAAGCAAAAAAAAACCAGAACAAGTGTGCAGAAGGCAGTATTATGTCTGTCTGAGGTCCCTTTTATCATGAGTATCCTATAATCCCATCAATCCTTCATTCCTGGTCTTTTACCCCCTGGCCCTCTGTATTTGTCCTGTGCATAAGTATAACACCATTATAGGAAATCTAACTGCACACTTTCTTTTTCTGAAAATAAACAGATACTAAGCCCTTTTTCTCAGTCACGTACTGTGTAAGGCTAAAACTGAAATCCAATTTCAAAATAAGAAAAAAATTTCAGGGATTAGCTCCAACAGCAGCACTTGCTGCCATTATACTTCTCAGCATTGAAGCCTCTTTTGGAGTGTTTTACTTGCATCTTACTGCAGCACTAACTGAGGCCAGTCAAGGCTGAAGCTTGCTGTGCTAACACATAAGTGTACAAAAATAAAAAAATAAACAGTATATGCAGAGAGATTTGATGAACAGAAGATGCAAAAGAGGATTTGTTATTTCTATTTTGCAAATGTGCTAATTCAGAGAGGAAGCAACACTGAAACAACAACCTCCTCAGGGTCTGACAAGCCCACACCAAAGCACATCTACCACACACTGCTCTGCTAGCAAGTGATTCTGACTCTCTTTCTCATTAAGACTCTTCAAGTAAAATAATCTCAGGCTTCTTGAACTTGCATTGGCCAGGATGATCATGTCTGTCACCTATCCTGCCTTTCAGGCTTTATTAGTCATACATTTAATCTGCTGTCCAAGACTTCAGCTAGTGACTTTGTTCTTTCAATTTATGTGTCAGAAAAGATATGTAGTTATGAGGAATGACTATTTTTTAAGAGGTTCTTTATTTAATATACATGTAAGCTCTCAGTTCAACATCTAAATGAGGTATATGTTTGCAGGATGAACTAACAGCTCAGGGGGGGCATTGAGGACTGCTACATAAATAAATCTGCATTTCTAAGTCATCTGTTTACCTATTCAAATTATTGAGGCATTTCAGGTCAATACAGCATAACTATGCCACAAAATATTTTGAAAAGACCAACAGGCACTCCTCTCAGCCAAATAACCAACTGCTTAGCAAGATCCTAACATAGACTAAACATAAAATCTTTCTTAAGCAGACCAAGCTAAAGTCCTAAGATGTACAAACACCACACACATATCTAAAATTGTATTTTATTTTCACAGTGAGCAATTCCTTGTACTTTTAGTTTCTTGAGCTGCTATTCAGGGGCAGCAAGGGCAGGAAATGTTTGCAGAACAGCTGTGGGGGAACAATCAGAGGAAGAAGTGGTCTGTGGGTGTCAACGCTGCGGGACATCCCTATTGTGTCACACCTTCCTTGGGGTCCAAAGGACATGGGAGGGGGGGAAGCCTCTGAGCGTGAGGAGAAGTTGTGCATCCCTTCAAAGACCATTTATGCCTTACAGACTTGGGCAAATGAGCAGCTAGCACAGCACTCCACCCTGGCCATGCCTGAGCCCATTCTGAGCCTCCATGTTTCCACTGGGAACACTTTTGTCTCCTGGGGAGTGAGGTGGAAGTACAGCAAGTAGATTGAACTAGCTTGTTTGATGGTTTGTGTTGGCCTAAGCCTTCGGTCAGCTCAGGAGAAAGATTTTTCCTGCAGTTGCCTCCAAGTGTGTTCATCTTCAAGTTCGGGAACAGGCTGTTTTCCATACAGATGAACAACACAGAAACATGGGACAGTGTGAGCAATGAAAAGTTTAAATGCCAAGCTTCACTTGCACAATAAGTGGAGAGTGAGCTACCTGCAGTGCTGGGATCAGAATCTGCACAGCAATATCTGAACTACCAACAAGCAATATTACACAAACAGGTATTTTCATCTGTGACCTTCAGAATGCTTTATAAATATTTTTAACCATCACGATTCCTAGCTGACAGACACTTAAACAATCTTTAAAAAGTTATCTGGCATTTTGTAGAGAGCTGCCATGGCTTTAGCACTGCTTTCATACACATTTTGAGGCAGCCATTGAGTAAAAATTGGGGCCAAGATAGTGCTAAGTAAGGTAGGCAGCTGTTTGATGACGTTATCACATGTTTCATTTTATGGTAGCAATATTCAAGCAGAAAGGCAACTCTCCACATATTTCAGCAGCTGATGACTTCTCGGGCCCTAAAATTGTTCTTGATAGAAATAGAAATGATAGTGCAAAGACAGGAAACACTTTAGACATAAGTGCAGACACAGCCACAGAAATCACTGAAGAGTAAAAATTGATTCCATTTGCTAAGAAAAGGCAGACACTTTGAGAAGATTAGACTGGGTTGTGTTATTCCATTAGAAAGCTGATGAAGTTTGAGGCTCAGCAGAGGCATTCAGATTAGGTCTATGAAGAGCTAGTTCTGACAGAAACATGCTGACTAAGAAAAATCCCCTTCTATATTTAAAAATTGTAGCAGATGGTGCTAGCAGTAGGATGCTGCATCAAGTTGTTATGACTGTGGGCACTGTCATCTATCACTGAAAGTCTCAAAATGCCATCACTCTACTGCAGGTCTCAACCTGAACTCTGCAAAATGCTCCAACTACTAACATGATTTACTGGGTACCAGTGGCCCTGGGTCAGGTTTCTCTGGAAAAGCTTCAAAAATTACATTCCTATGGCTTAGAAGGATTTGGGATGCTTTTAAAATAGTCAGGATATTGGAGGTCTGTACCCCTTATTCAAAACAGTGTACTCAAATACCCTGAGTAAAAATGTTCCCCCAGTTCCAGCATAAAGCCCAGAGCTTTTGGAAATCTTGGGTATTTGTATATGGCATAACAGAGATATTCAAGCCTGTTAGCATGCCAGAAGGGATGTGAGCTGGAATGTGGCACAGAGGGGACAGAAAAGTGGCATCGTTAGCCTTCTTGGGAGCTACGAGGCACATGGGTTCAGGGACCCTTCACTGAGTGTGAGGCTGAACACAAACAGGCTTTCAGGCTGAAAAATCATCCTCAGGCTGAAAAACGTGCTGCCCCTGTCTCTAGCAGTCTCCCTGTCCTCCTACGCCACTCCCGCTGCTTGGAGCAGCACCACTGCATCCCACCTACCTCCGTGCTGTGCCAGGGAACCAGCCCCTCTTTGCCTGGAGGTATGAAAACGCTCCCACCCACATCAGAGCTAAAAATCACACCACCATGTAGCTACCCCTCCTGGTCACCTCTGCTCTTTAGCAGCATGTGTAATCATCGGAACAGAACGAGACAAATCAGGGGAGAAATTCCCTCGCAGCCTTCTGAAAAATCCACAGTATTTTTTATGAGTTATTAAGCACACAGCCCTGCTGAGCGATGATTTTGGAGTTACAGAGGTATTCACTACAGGAATTTTTTATTCTTTTTCTCTCTTGCCATGGCAACCAGGGTATCGAAGCACTTCAAGAGGAAGACAGCGCCTCACAGGATACACAATGTTTGCAGCACATCTGACTTGTTTCTTTTCTGTAAAGATTTAATTATTTTTAAAGCTGTCTTGGAAAAATTGGTTGAAAAAACAAAATCTACGCAGCACAACTTTTTCTGCCTGCTTTAACAAGAGGATGTGCATGCAATCTACACTCCATAAAATTTTAGGAGTCCAAAATTCTAACAAAGGGCAAGGACTGCAAAACAGGACCTAGTTTGTTATCTTACAGTTAGAGGGCATACCTAAAATAACTGGCAAAAAATACTAGAAAAAAAAAAAAAAACAACAAACAATTTGTCTTTTAAAGACTGTTCTGTAAAGATTTGTAGAAATGTATTAATTTAAATTTATTTTTTTTTTAAGTTCTCAAAATTCAGGATCCTGCTTCTGCATATCTTATCTGCACGCCAGTAGCTAATGTCTTTCCCCAGTTGTACAAGACAACAAAGAAATATAAGGGAAAATTAACATACCTAAAATAATACATATTTGTAGAGGGAGGGAATTGATAGCTGAAAGACTCTTTTAACCCCAGACAGTAGCATTTATCCCAATCACAATGAAGCAGGATATGTTCTCATTCCTGAAATAGTTAAAATTATTACTGTGCCATTAGGAATTTTATATACCTGTTGGGATCATGACAGAATCAGTAGACATGCAATGGTAAAGATAGACTTCTCCAATTCAACAACAATTCTTTTAAGAGGTGCCAAAAATCAGACTGATTTCCATAAAAAAAACAACACCCCATTAACAAGAACTGTCTTGCCCTTCTCTAGTTATCCTTGTTGAGGCAACCAGAATTGTCTCCCTAATACTTATTTGAACAAAGATAAACTACTTGCCTTAGGTAATGTCTGATGACAGCAATTTCAGCCTGTTAGCTATAGTAACAAAATTGTTTATGCATACTTGCTTTTGTATCCTTTTATTTCCATACTATGGAGCCCAGAAAATAGGAAGAATGAAATATCTTTCCACATTTTTTGGAAGACCAAAACCAACTATAGTCAACCAACAGACTCTTAGTGGCTTCAGTAAACTAAAGAATAAGATAGAGCATTGTCTCTACTCTCATCCTTCTTCCAGTATTTTAATATTAAAAAAAAAAAAAAAATCGTGAAATTGAAATAAAACTCTTAAGAACTGCCTGAAAATAGCTTTTAGGCTTCGTAAGACAGAAAATCACACTGAAATAATTTTATTCTCATATATTAATTTCCAAGAATGAAAAATAATTAATGCTTCCACTAATAAACACTTCCCAAACACTTGCACACTTGTATTGATTGTTGTCCATTTGCTGAAGAACAACAGCCACCTACTCTCATGCAATTTAAAAACCAGAATGAAGAACAAATAGCCCATTTCTATACAAATTATGACAGATTTTTTAGTTACCTTTAGCTACCTATTTTTTAATTGGTATATAATATCCAACAGTTATTATATTATCCTATTGGATAATATATGCACAATTGAGATATGAGGAGGAAAAGTCCCATCTGTTTTCAAAGTATCGAAGAAAGATTTCTTGAACACTGACTTTATGAAATTAATTACAACAGTCCAAAACCAAAATCAAATTCTGCCCTTCTTTACCAACTGAGTTTTGGAAAGTGTTCAGACATTCGATAATTGTGTTACTGCCCATTGTAGAACAAATGCAATTTCTCCATCCAACCCCAATATCTTGTTTCAGTATCCTAAAATCCGTTTATTATTGCCTGTTTCTCAAGTAAGTTCATTTACTTTTTTTTCCCTTTTATTTTTTCTTCTTTTTTTTTCATATGCTCTATTAGCAGTCCAATTGAGAGGAGGCTTATTTCTTCTGAAGAACAGTATTTCCATGGCAATACACGTCACGTATAGCAACAATCTCATGCCATCTTTTCCCAACACCTACGACTGCTGGAGCTTAGCTTAATGTTATATAATAAAACACAGTACAAAGAACACAACTCTCAATGGAGACTTTAGTGTTTCCCTTATGTATCTTAGACATTCTTGGTTTTATGAGGGCCTTCAGGTCATAATGTTTCTTAAGCAACTAGAAGTTCTTTAATTAGAAGCAGGTGCACACAATGTTGGCACACTTTTCTGGAGACAAACTCACCTGATTAGACTCATAATGAAGTAAAGAATGGATGACAACAGTTAGAAGACCAGATGTTTGCTCTTACTTCTTTCACAACTATTCTAATGCAAAAATTTTACTGTTACAAAACCATTATAATTACTGGGTTGGTTTTTTGCCTTTTTTTTTAAAATTTCGCAGTGGGTGTGAAGCAAAGGCACATAGTAGGACATGCAGTAGCACTATTTGCTTTCACCTTTATAAATGTCATTACATCAGTATAGATAATGTCAATAAACTCATCTTTAGTCTGACAGATCAAGCAGACTCACTGACCTCTACCCAAAACACACAACTGTCCAAGTCAAGTAAACCTGTTGCATCTGAGCATTCAAAGTTAACATTGAAATAACAGCTCTGGTCAAACTCTGTAGTGTAGGTGATTCATATTTGAATATTACTGTGAAAAAATGAAGATAAATAAGAAAGGAATATATACACCCTGATTAGTCTCTGATTTGGTGGGCTGTGCCTATAATTTTTACCAATACAAGCCTTTTAGCCTTCATAGCAGCATAGCAGCCATAGTTAGCAATATTTGTCCTAATTCCCCTGTCCACAAGGCAAAATAACCAGTTGCAAGGAAAGGGTTGAAGTTTGATTGTTGTGCTGTTAAACCTGGAGTCAGTTTTCACCGTACCAGAAAGACAGCACGATTGACATAAAAATGAAGATATTTTGACATGCAAACTGTCTATTTTATTTCTAACCCTCACTGATAATTATCCCACTTTCAATCTGATCCAGCTAAGTGGGAACACAAAAGCCTATTATAAACTCAAGCATATGGCACTGATCAAAGGAATTTAACTTTCTTTTCCAGGCTAAAATTATTTTCTTTAGTAACACCAGAAATCTGATGCTTTCCTCTTCATGTTTCACTTCAGTAAGATAACAGAAACCCAACTGCATTGTCAGCAATGGACATTATCTTCAAGATGAGTGACTTCAGTCCTGCTACTCTTTTAATAACAATACCATTTGTTTAGTAGAAAGGAAGCTGGATGATTGCTTATGTGCAAGCAACAATTAAATCTGAGAAAAAGACTGCTTTTGTAATATTAATCTGGAAAGGCATTATAGCATTCCCTGACAAATGAGTAGTTTATGGATAGAGTGCCTCAAGAAAGGGTTGGCATCAAGAAGACTAGAATTTAAATTGCATAAAGTGAAATTAAAATTCTGATTCACTCTAAATAACAGCTCCTACAAAAGAAACATCTGGTCCAAAAGAAAATTCAATGATTTGGCATTGCAGCACTGCATTAAATATTGATACTGATGTTGAATTGACCCTGCTGCCTAATGCAAGAGCAGCACGTGTCAGGGTCATTCTAAATAGTACTGCACTGAAAAGTGGCTCGGCCTTGCTGCTGAATTATCATTTCAAGCTTTGCAATGTCATTCAGGAACAGACGTGGCTCTAAGTCTTGCTTAGAAAATATAGTAGTTGTTCAGTAAGTGAGGAAGGGGAGGAGTGGATACAGATCCAATCTAAATCAGGCAGCAATAACCACTTTATGCCATGCCAGTCTGTGCACATACTGATCAGCCCTAATGGAGGGATTTCTCAACTTCCTTGCATAAATACATGTCCATATGTCAAATACTCCATGCTTCTGCCACATCAGTGGAACATATATCTTTTAATATATTCATAGATCTTAAGTCTTCTGATCTGGAAAATACTCTGACTGCAAAACTACATAGTAAGAGCTAGAAAGCTTTTCTCATCCCTTGCTTCACTGAGGACTTTCAAGGGGCATAATATACTATTTTCCTCTCCTTTCCTAAAAGAAGCTTCTTTCCAGCTGTGGTTCTCAGCAGCCAAACAGCAGTAGCCAGTGAAGAAAGGTTCCAACCACTTTTACATTTACATCCTCTCATATATTTGTTTGGTACCTCAGAGAACACAGAGCTAAGAAGAGAAATATCATTTCATTGCAGTACATTGCGGCTCCAAAGAAAGAATCATCTATTACTTCTTCTCAGAGAAATTGCCTTTTCAGAACATCACACAGCAAACTGAGTCCTTTTACTCATACCTGCACGCAACTGCATCTGAAATAATGTCCTTACATACAGTTTACAATGCTTCAGCATGACAGCAACCTAGCCTTCAAGCTGTTCAGATGAGCAGATTTTGTACAGTGATTGGCTTAGTGTTAAAAGTCTCTATGTTAAATTGCTGGAAGAGGAACACTGCATCAGTGAGGACTGTTATCCTGCATTTCTTTTGTTTTTTGGGCAACGCCAAGCAACACAAACCATTAAACAAACTGAAGCACTGTGGAAGATAAAGACATCACATAAACTGATGGTGCATGCCAAAAACTCTCCTCCCCTGAAAAATGTGAGGAATTTGCATTGATGGCTTCAAGAGTTTACATATGGTTCAGTGATATTTTTCATTCCAGAGTGATCAAAAGTTGTTGGGGGGAGGGGAAGAAGAGAGAAGGGAGAAGACAGATGGTTAAATGCAAAAACAGAATTAATAAATATTAAAGAGGTAATTTTTTTTTGTAACTTACACAAGCAAATGCCTATCTGATCACAAAAACATAAAATATATACAAACATTTTGAGTCTTCTATAACAACTTTTGTGTGCTGTGGGTCATGGTTCCCAAATTGCTTGTTCTTTCTTATTTAATTAGACTGGGAAATCCATACAAAATTGCTACTGAGCAAAAACAGAACATATATCTTCCTATGTGAAAAAGAGATGGTATATAAAATCATAATTTAAATAATATGCTAAAGAGAAGGTTATTAAGGCTGCAAAGTGATTGTAGTAATCACTGCACATACAAGTAAAGCATTCCAAAGTTAGGAAAGGCCATAATTAAAGAGGTCTGTATAATCTTGGCTTCACACTCTGGAATGTTATGATCCAGCCTTAAAGTGACATAATCATACTTTACTCTCTATGTGTACACAACAGGCAGCACTCAGTGAACCAGAAATCAATTAACACTTTGTTTAGTCTCTCTGTTCAGTGCAAGCTATCACGTGCTGACATAAGACATAATGACAAATTAAACGCTAACCAAAAACTGCTTTAAGACAGGAGTCTTCCTGACAGAGCTTTCCCTCAGTGCTTCACCAAGAGTCTTTACTACACCTGTTATGGGAGGAGGAACTACTCTCTTCTCTTTGCAGCTGTGAAGTTTCTTACTCAGCATCAAACTTTGGATTGCAGCTTTGAGATCCAACGTAGAAAATCTCATAAGCCCATTTCCATTAGACTAGTAGCAACCAACTAAAGCACATTCCAAATAAAAAACATGCTTCTAATTGAAGCTGTCCTGTTCTAAAACCAAGCAATTTCATCCCCAACTTTTTACAGAGCCCTTATAGAATCAGAGACATTGAAATAAATCTGAACTTGCAGACACAATAAATCCTCAGATTCTCTCAAAATCCTCCTGTGTCAGTCATTTCCTTCAAAGCTGTTGTTTTTCCTACTGGGCAGGAATGAAAGAGATTGTATTGGTCTTGAAGAAAAAAATCAACATAGAGTCTCTGAATTTCCCCATAGGTTTTTAGCAGCTTTTATTCACTCCTATTCTGAAAGGTTTGGTCATATTCGTGTATTTTCCACATTGCCTTTCATGCAGCAAGAATCAAGGGAAAGAAAGAAAACACCAGCCCATTATATAGGCTTCTGAAGGCACTTGTTTAAATTCCTTCTTCTGCCAAATATTTCAATCAAATGGGTTTGACCTTTTTATTTTAAATAGAAATAACTGCTCCCTGTGACAAAAACCAAAAAACCAAGAAAACAAAAAACCAAAACCTGACCAGTCACTCCCAGATTAAAGAAACTGAATGGGAACTGCAAAGAGTTCTTTAATGATAAGCACCCAGCGTTTTCACAAAACTAAATTGTATGGCCCCAAACGCTCAAAGTACTGCTGAGAGACTAAGAGTGCAACAGCTAACTCAGGGGGAGTTATAGGGAAGTAACAGGAGTTACAGGGATTCTTACTCAGCACATTTTCTTTCTCAGTGTTTTGTTACAGAAACTGCTGAATGATTTTTTTATAAAAAAAAAAAAAGGACAAGAAAAAGCTTTCTAAACAATAAAAAGGTAAAATCTTTGAGAAACGGAAAACCCCCTCTTTTGTTATCTATCCCTTCTCTTCAATGACAACATGCAATGTGCCTTAACTTTTCTAACAGCTTGAAAGAACTGTAAAAATAACTTGCTTATGTATTCATATATTTTTTAAGGAAAAAAGGTAATAAATTTCAAGTAAATAGTTAAAAAACAAACAAACAAAAACCCAAACAAAAAAACCAAACAAAAATCCAACACAAAACAAAAAAAACCCCAACCAATCAACCAAAAAAAAAACCCACACCAAAAAAACCCAAACCTGTCATTTTTATCCAAACCTGTATTTCTCAGTGAAAAAATATTTGGGCAGGACACCTCTACAAACTTAGCCTGATGCTTTTTTAAAAATGAGGTAGGGGTGCCACGTTTTTAACTAAGTGACTAGGTCAAATAATTATGTTTTAGTACTGGATGGTAACCAGGGTATTTAGCTGCCATGGCTACTTGAGTTAAGCAAGCATTGGCTTCTCTTTGCTTAGTACACATTATAACAGTCTAATTTTGATGTATGTGTCCTAATGTTCTTGAACCCAGGGCAGTAACATTAATAGGGTGTTTTCCTACCCCAGGTTTTCTCAGACCTTGGAGGACTTCTTCACAAACATAGACTTTTCTCTTAGGGATGATTTAACATATTGAGAGGCATATTTCTCCAGTATGCACTGACTATAAAGAGGGTAAAACCAGACCAACAGCAAAAGCATCTATAATGAGACAGGGAAAAATAAACATTTCAAATAAATCATTAAGACAGAAACTGAGTCCCTCTGACCAGAACAATCCTTTCGAGGTCTCAGTCCAGTCCTACACTGCTTCTAGTTGTCTTGAGGACAGAACATTTTGCATCTCTTTCTTTCTTTGTTTATTACAATCACAGAATTTCTTTTAAAATATTTAGATATTGGAAGCTCGGAGAAGATGTGTTTACATAGCTGAAATTGTGAAAGGATAAGGCTTTCTCTGGTGTACAATAATTCAAGAGGTTCCGTCCCCTAGGCAGGAAATATTATCACTCTAATCGAGACAAATTATAGTTTACTAATGGAGACAGACACTAAAGAGGACAAAACAAAACAGTGTAACACAAAAGTCACTTGCTGGTACACTAGGCCATATAGCATTTGGGCAACTGGGTATTTCAAGGGAAAGAAAGCAACAAGATTGAACACTATTAGCAGCAATTTTCATAGTGATTTAAGCAGCAAAATTAATCAAGTGGTTGCTGATGGAATTCACTGACATTAGCAACAGCTTATAAACCTCCAAAAATTTTTAAAACCTATTAGCCCCTTTTTTCCCCCTGAAATTCCAGCGAAGCAGAAGTTGTGTACATTATAAATTAAGAAATGCAAGGAAAAAAAAAGACACCTGCTTGTACTTTTGCTACTAATAAGACAGTTTCCTAAAGAAAGCAAAATGTCAGACATACTTGGGCAGAAACTGAGATACGTATGAGGTACTTTGTCAAACAAATGTGGCTGAGCTTAAATGGATCAACTTTGTAAACTATAACAGAACTTGGTTTCAAGGTGTACATAATCTTTGCGTCCTCTGCCGAATCCCATGATAAGGATGATACTTTTGATAATCTGTGGAACTCCAAACCTTTCAGTTTGAGTTTTTGCAACCATTAACGTACTTTACAGCAGTAAGACTTTATCATTTCTATACTTGGTCTATAAGCAAGTGCTTTCCACATGAAAAATGTCATTCCTCAGCCCCACATGGCTCTTCACAGCAACTTGGCTGACCTCATATTCACACATATCTCTGATTTGAACAGCAACAGAGTTGCTTTTATTTTACAACACAGCTTAAAACTAACCACTCCAGAATTACTACTTACAAGCAGTTTCTCATGGAAAACTAACATATATACCACTAGATGCATCTTTAATGCCTGAGTTTTCCAGGTATTAAAGATAATTGGGGTATGGAGAGCATAAACTAAATCCTCTGGATTGAAGGAGAGAATTTTTTTTTTAATTGTGAAGGAGGAGAACTTGCCAACCTACACTGCAGCACTGCTGAAAACTACCGGAGTGCTGATATGAATCATAGTTAAGTCAATTATGTAACACTGCAGAAAAAAATAAAAGCAGTCCTGGAAGGTAATGACAGGAATACTGTATGTGAGAGAGGAGAGGCAATCGTGCCCTTCCTGTCAGTGCATTCCAAGGGGATACTGGCCTCAAATGGGAGTTCTTTGCAGTGGAAAGGACACAGACCACACACAGTGCCCAGGAGAGAGAAGAAGAAAAATGAAATACTTATTCTGGGAAATGCAAATAGATGGTTTTGTTTAAAGAGCACCAAAACTTATCTTCCAATAAGTAAAACTTTTCCATAAAATGGACAATGTTAATCGTTCTGAATAGTCACATGTACATCAAAAGTGAGGAAGGGGAGTAAAAAGGAGGCTGCAATGAAAAGTACTCTATTTGTAGCAAGAAGTATTAAGGTTGTGATAATGTTGACCTGTTCTTCTTGAACAGGGCAGGTATTGATGCAGTCTTGGTCTGACAAAGAGTGCAAACTTTGGACAACACAGAGCTAAACCCACCACAAGACAAGGAGAAAGAGGTGTAAGGAATGGGAGGAGGCTTCTTAAAGAAAATACACCCTAGTTACATGATAATGGTAAACAAATTTCTTAGTACAATTTTTTCTCTATATCTGTAAATAGTTCAGAAAAAAAGAGGCACCAGAAAAATTTGCAGGCAAATCTGATCTTCCTCAGTGTAGGGTACTGAATTAGTTAATCTCTTGAGAAGAAGGAAGACTTCCTTTCTATTACTCTATCATTAGCTGTGGAAAAAAATTCATTTCTAAGAGTAAATTACAGGATCCACACCACAGCTTCCACTGAGATTAGTCTTCACAGGAAGAGTAATGAGGCTCAAGTCCTAATGAAACTTGCTGTATCATGGAGACCTTAATGTAGTTTTGGGATGGCTTATTTTCTTCTGAAACATAATTTAAATGTATTTCAGTGATAAGACAGCCAGGCAGCAACTATGGTCAACATATGTTTTTTCATATGGCCTATAAGCCATGACCTTGTTGCCTCAACAAAGTACATGTTGGACAGTCTTTCAGTGATCTTTGATGGCCTAACATCTGTAAGGGTTTGGACAACTGGAGAAGCAGAGCACTCATTCATGTCTACTGATCCATGTTGTTTGTTTCAGCGTCTAAATGAACTGATTGCACCTTTGCTACTTTATAATCTCTGCAGTGTGAATCTGGATGGGGTCCATGCCCTCATTTCCTACGCAGGACCCCTAGGTGGTACTGGTAAATTAGCTTCCACTGTCTCTCATATCTGCTCTGAGAGGAATAAATATGACAAGAATAATGTTACTGGTCCCATTTAGCTGAGAGTACCCATTATGAGAAGTCTTGTGCAACTTTCAGGAACTCATCACCAATGTGCTCTCTTCTGTGGGTGTCTGAAATAGTTTTCTAAAGCACTCTGACACTAAAAATTATAACAATTGCATGTATCACTGCCAGTTTGCTCACCTGTATCTTTTAGCACATGAATATCAAGCACTGTGTGTTATTGAACATATTTTACTCTGCAGTAGTTATTTTTAAACAGATTGCTGCAGAAAGTTTCTGTGAGCAACTATTTTCATGAGCTCTAACACAGTTCCTTGAAAAAACCATATTAGATTTCACATATATTTTACAACCTTCCATTTTGGTTTTCTTCTAAAACGACAAATTATATGAGAGACAACAAGAGAATCCTGAAATATAGACACAGTAACTTTATGGAGCTGTTTAGATGCTGTTTATGCTTTTGAGATTTATGGCTTCCACACTATCTCTCATTTCCAGTTACTGCTGTGTGTGCAACTTGCAGGGTACTAGCTATGCTTTATCACTGCCACATGGGTTTGAGTTCAGTGAATTAATCTGTAAGGTTCCAATCAAAGAATTGGTGTTGGGACTAACAGGGAAGATTCAGTTATAGATTTTTAAGTATCTCCCACACTGCACTAATTCACATAACCTTTATTTACCACAGCATGCCCTGCACGTAGAAGTGAAATGCTTGGTAGGGAAAAGGCATTTACTGGTCCCCAGCAAAACACATGTCATTAGAGATGCATTTTTAATGGGATTTGACTTAATGGAGATGGAGGCCTACAGACACTGTGTTAATGCATTACAGCAACAAGCTTGTAGCAAGCTTTTAGCACAACATAATGATTCAGCAGGCTAAAATTATACACTGAGCAGTGCTTGGTTGAACCAGCACATTATGTTTTCAGTACATACTCACACAACTTGGCAAAACACAGCTCCTTCAAATTGCAAACATGATTTATAATAATTGGCACTATCTTCCAATTGTGCTCATACTAGAAGTTCTGGAAGGAAAAGGGGTTAAATTATCCACATGCTATCATTGGGCAACTAGTTTTATGGTTCCCTTCACAGAGCTTAATATTAAAACCATCGATACTGTTGTTTATGGGAAATTCATAATGACTAAAAACTAAGTATAATGCTGTTTTCAGCAAGGGACTGTTTACAGATGAGGTTCTTATCAGCCCTGTACAAAATCCCTTTAGATGACCTTGTGGAATGCCTCTGTGGAGCAATGAACACCAAAAATTATCATAAGAAATTCTGGCAGAGTTTACTCTGCATTAGTTAGAATTTTCATTAAATGCAGTATATAAAATTATCAGAAGGGGTTCTTAGTAAAACCATGACATGTGCTTGCACTTTTCTTTCTTTTGCATCTACAGGCTTTTCCAGAACTGATAAGAATAACTCTTTTTTTATATCTCAAGGTGAATTTTAATATGTATGGAGTACAAGTGACTGATGGATACTGTGAATAAAGCAGCCTGTTTATCTAAATGATGGACATGTCACAGGCATCCTGAGGACAAGTTTCACTTACACACGCTGCCCTCCTGCTGATCTGAAAATTTGAAAGGGTATCCTACTCCATGTAGAATTACTCCTTGGCCTCTCTGCTAAGACTATGAGCAAAGGTCTTCTCCTTCTAGGGATACCTTTCAACCTACAGATGACTGAATCCATTACTCTTCAGCCCAGTCTGCTCAGATAGAAAAGCTGGGTAGAAATATGTCAGATGAGAAACAGGCTTTCCAATACAGGATGCAAACCCACATCTCTGTGAATTATATGAGTGTAGAGAACCTAGCTGCTAAATGGAACATTAGGAAAGAATTAGAAATACCAATGTTCATCACCCACATTTCCATACTGCAGTCTTACTGCACCAAAAGTTACATCTAGGTGAACACATACAGGGACAGTACTGAATGCTTAGGCAAGTTAAGAGATTGGGAGACATCATTAAATTCCAATACTATTTTAATCACAAGCAGTGACAGATGATGACCAAAAAGAGAAAATCTGAGGAAAGACCTCCAAAGATATTTGGTTATCAGACACATATTGAACTGGCAAATTATATGGAATGCCAAATTTTTTGGCAAGCCTTGCAGTATTAACTTTGTCAAAATGCATTTTTATGTGAGATGCTCAATTCTTAGTATAATCATTAATAAAACTTGTAGAATGCTTTGCTAGCTGAAGACAAAAAAAACCCTCATCTAGAAACAAAATAAAACTGGGACAGATTGCTTCCAGTTTTCTGAAAATTTGTAAACAGGAGCAAAACAGGAAGAAAACCAGAGCAGATCTCTTGCAGCTTACAGACACGCTTTTCCTCACAATCCTTGTACAGCTTTCCAGTATTGCTTAATCAAACCTCCTGGGCCAGAAACAAGTAGAAGTCTCTGAATTACAGCAACAAGGACTAAAGGTGATGGTTCATTTTGGAAACCAAATTTCAGAGAGGTAAATACCTGGGACAGCCACTGAAGCTGCAGTTCCACAGCAGACCAAGCCTGTCTGATTGGTGTTCCCTCCAGTCCACCTTCTGCACCCTCTCACTCTTGGCCATATATTTTGAGCTTTCTTTCACTTCGAGTCCCACCACTGATTCCATTTTTCACCAAGTCATTTCAACACGCAAAGTCAGCAGGAAGATTATCAAATTATCAAAAGCAAATAGTTTTCTCACAACATTTAGTGATGGCAATAAATGCTGAATAGATGGCAATAAGGACCAGAATTGCTTTGGGGGTGTTCCTCTCCCCTACCCACACCAACAGTGAGGAAAGAGGCAAAAACTGTACTAACTTTTGGAAGCAGCCCTAACTGGGGGTTTCTTAGGTGCGAAGGCAAATAAGGAGTGACAGTCTGTCCTTTGGTGTTGTCCAGAATATAAACTGTAAGGACAAACCAACAAATTTTATCTCCTTAGTCAGCAAACAAGAGCAAGTCAATGCACTTTTAGTAATATCTACCCTTTTTTATTTGCCAAAAAATATCTAAATATATATTGTAGCAATATATTTTAAAGAACCAAGCAATATATCTTAAAGAACCAAAAATACTCTTACACCAAAAAGCACTTTTCCTTAATACGTTGCAAGACAAAAGCACGTGTTTCTTAGTTTTACTATTGAAATATATAGACTAACAGAGCAAACTGATTGAGTTTGTACTCTGTATGCATGGAGTATCAGTTTTGCTTTGGAAGACTAGAGAAAGAACAACACTTGATGACAAACAACCACCATTCTAGAAACAAATCCCACATTTTTGGAAGAAGAGTTGAACACATCTGATAGGGATAATAAAAAAAGAGAGCATACATTCCTTTACTGCAAATATGATTAACCCTGCTCTTGACAACCCCAGCTCTAATTCTGGATGCAGATTTTTTTCTCTGTACCATTTGAAGAATTCATTGATCCTTTCTGTTGCTATGTGTAGCAGAGAAAAAGATTTCATATATTCAACCTCATATCTATGTGACAGAAATCTTACAGAGACCACTAACAGCACCAGAGTATGATAGTCCTCAAAAGGCAAATCAGACCAGTTTCAAAGGCACTTATCTTTCCCTGCTCTGTGAATTTTTCTACTCCCTAGCCTGCAACATTGCTGCACTTCTTCCCACAGACCAGCTGTGACTGAGAGATAGGGCTTTAGTCTGTTCTCCCTTACACCTATTGGGGAAAAACAAGTCAACAAAAAGCTGATGTTTATTTCAGTGCTCAAACTCTGTGCAGTCCTATAGGATTAGGTTATTGCTAAATATTTCTACAATTGTTATTGTGTTCATCTCAAGTTATATTTCTGAGTTACTATGGGGATAAGAACTTCTTTTTGGCAGCTACTGCATCTCACAATTTTCTCCACCTATATTGTGATCACCATCAGCATTTCACATGTAAAACCACTCATGCACAACTAACCCAAGTAAGATTATAGCAATCACTATGGAATTTTTAAAATAATGCATATATAACCTATATGCATACACGCACAAAAATCAATATCCATAGAATTTTAACAAAGCAGTTAAACTCTAACACCAGACCATCACACACAATGCATTGGCCCTATTCTGTGGCCTGGTCAATGCCTGGGTAAATAGCAAAGCTGGGATTAAGACAGTATTAGCTGAGGGTATATGATGGTACTTTATAGTTTGCAACAGTATTTTCAATTATTATTGACCTAGAATCTGGAATAATGCACTCTAGAATTATTGCACTCTAGAATCTGGAATAATGCTACAAAATCTCTGCACACAAGTCATCACACATGTTATTAATGGTTCCAATCATTATCCTCACATAGGTAAATGCTCATCAACAGAACACAGATTGTGTGATTAAAGCACACTAGCAGCCCCATTTACACCAGGTAATAGCATTTAGGGGATCTTTAGCCCTCAACATCTCACAATATATCTGATTGATTTTCCCTTGATATCAGCAAAAATCCCTCTACCAACTTCAAAAGGAGATCAAATCCAGGAAATCCAAATCCAAACCCAAGAGACAAAAGCTCAGAATAATTCCCTAATATGTCTGAATTAGATGCTTTGTTATATGCAGCTCTGGAAACAAGAGACCTTGTCTCCTTGGCTGACAGAGAATTCTTAAAAGTACAAGTTCTAAATGCTAAAATATACTCATCTTTATTTGGGACAGGCTTTTTCACAGCAGGCTTGTAGGGTGCTAGGAAGAAAGCTGATAGCAACTGTCAAAAAAATCTATTCTAAAATAGAGTTGATATTAAACGACAGAAATTATTTCTTTCTATGAATGTAACCCAAGCAGTCTTCTTCCAGAGAATATCTTATCTTAATATTTTTACTAGAACTAATGGAGTCAGAGGGTCATTTATCATAATCTGTAGTCCTAAAATAAGTGAACACTGGTATTTTTGAGGGTTAAAGAGTGCAGGTGATCATTACAAGAGGAAACAAGAGGATCTACCAGTTCATGAAACAGGATACCATGGAGGGGTACAAAAAGACTCAAAGGATTTTGCTCTTTTAAATGCTGCCAATTGAATTTGTAATAATGGTCACAAGAAATGCAGCAGACTTCCTGGAAGCACATTCCTGCAACTACTTGCAAGTATGTTTATTGCTAAGCTTGGGAACAATCTCTTCAACTTGAAAGAAACAACAGCACATCTTAAATGGTTACACGCAGTCTTTATAAATAAGGACTTGAGAAAGGACAAGGAACACAGAAATGTGGGCTTTGCACAGATGATGCAAATATGGAAAAGGACTAAAACCCTGGATTCTGACATTCTGAATTGCAGCCCTGCTTTGCTCTACTTTATGTGGATCTTTAGGTCTGAGAAATGCAATTACATCATCACCAGTTTCTGTTGTTAGCCATCTCTGTCAGATACTTGGACTTATTTGAGCAATGGCTGTTCAGGTGAATTGCAGACATGCTTCTTTCAGGAGCTGTTGAACAGGTTGAAGTATGTATTTGGAACAGGGCAGCTTAGCATGGCAGTTAGTATGTTGGTGCAAAACCAGCAGAAGCTGTCCTGGAAACTAACTGTATTGTACCCAGGATTTGTTGTTGTTGGAATTTTTGTGCAAAAATCACACCAAATTTAGCATAATAGTATTGTCCATGATGTAAATCTGAAATTCAGTTAGCTGTAAACATCTGAAGTTTGTTCAGCTAATTAATCCTCTAACAGCTGCAGTATTCAGATGAGAAGTTTTCCAATATTCTATTTGTGCCTATGCAGCCATAACACACTGTTTTTTAACCAGCAAAGAGCAAGTTATGGCCCTGACCGATGTTAGATTACTGGAGAAAGATAAACAGAGCATTTTAGTTGATGGCAGCAGGAGAGACTCACTGTATGACATACAGGGATGCTAAATGCAACACTTGGGAAGACCCAGCAAGAAAAACAAGTCATTTCTAAGCTCTTACAGCACAGTAAAGAGACGAGAAATAGCCAACACGAACTTGTCAAGAACAGGTCACATCAATTCAGCCTAACTTCCTACTTGGACAGGATAACTGGCCTAGCAACTAGGATATAGCAGCAGGAGTGACATATTTGAACTATCCTCAAGCTATTTGGTTTGTCACCAATGACACTCTAAAAGAGAACCTAAGAAAGCTTCCTCCACAGGGAATCAGCATAAGCAGAATCCACAATCAGCTGGAAAATCATAATGGAGCCACAGTTATCAGTGACTTGCTCCTGTGTTAGCAAGCTGTCTCCAGTGGGGTTGTATGGGGTCTACACTGTATTCTGCCCAGTCTATTCAGCATTTTAACATCATCAAAAATTATACAAATTACACACGAGAAATTTAGGAACATTACTAAAGTGGGAGGAGATGGTCTTGGGAAGACAGTATTTAAATTCAAAGGGTTCCTGGCAAATTAGAATCTGAAAATAATAGGACAAAGTTCAAGCTAGACGCATGCATGATGAGCCCAGAGCATGATGAGCTAGCAAATAAACTCACACAAAGAGAGGAACTCTGCAAGCAGGAGGTGCAGCAGATCCCAGTACAAGCCAATAATGCAACTTGGTGTGATTGCTAAAACATGATTTTAAGAGATGAGAGAAATGCTATTTGCAAGCAGTATTAGTAACTAATCCACTCTTTTTAATGCTGAAGCCTCTCCAGCTGGAACACAGTGCTCAAATTTGAACTCTAAACTATAAAAATACCAGAAAATATCCTACAAGGAAAGGTTACAATTGGTTTGTTTACAACACACACAAACAAGTCTTCCATTAAAACTTTTCAGGAGCCATTTCAAAGCCATGTGCAATGAATACTTATGTTGGGTGGATTTCAAGTGATATCTGAGGTCACTTCCAGGGCTCATTTCTATGATGTTTTTCCTGAAATATTTCCAACAAGACAAACCAAAGTCCAGCAATGAAAGTCCTCATTGTATAAAATATACGTAAAAGCAGAAAGGTTTACATAACAGTCTTGTAAAAGATAACAACTGAATGACGTAATTTATATAATTTAAAAGTAAAAAATTAAGAACCTGCTTAACCTGTACCTTATCCAAAATTAAACTCTGTATGTTCTTCTCCAAAGAAGTATACAGAATCAAAGAACTTAAGAGAGCAATCATTCCTAATGTCCCTACATGCTACAGTAATCAAAGAAATTAATTAGGAAAGAATTCAACATTGGTAAAGAATTCCTTTTTCAGCTGCAGCAAAAATAAAATAGATAATAATACCTTTCTTCCAAATCAGCCAAGATGCATTTAGTATCATGTAATAATAAGGAAGGACTTAAGAAGATTGAGGAAAAAAACATTTAAAAATATTTTGACACTGACATTGACCTCAGTAGATGGAATTGCATTAAGCTCATCAAATGCTGACTAAATAAGGCTTTCCACAGGTGATCATGTGTCTGTGTTAACTATCTATAAGAAATTGAAACTCACTTTCATACAGCTATGATTAATTATGAATAAGCTTTACAATACTCTTTTAAATTAATTCCCTTTTCAGTTCAGTGAAACCTAAGAGGTGCTTAAATTGATTTTGCTTGTACCAACCATACATTATCTCTACTGTAAATCTGCCTGAAAAAGTTCTTCCCCATGTACCTACAAAGGAGAGATGAAGGGTTAAACAAAGAAAAACAGTATTGCTGTGGGTTCCTTTGTAGGTTTTTACCAATAGATGAGCTGAGTGGGTCAGGACTGGATGCCATAAGAGCTGGATTTTTTGCCTAACTTTGCCATTAAGTCAGAACAGCATCAGGGAAAAAAAAACCAACACTGCACAGAGAACCCATTGGTTTCTTTGAAAAATAAAGTTAGTGGTACTCCTTATGTTTTCTGAATCTTTCCTTATCCACAAAGGAAAAGTACTATTTTTAGGGACCTTATTTTAAGTAACTCATTCAACATCCCATAGTCAACAAATCTAGGTGCTCAAAGGTAATCAAATAAAGTCAAGCTTCCCCAGTGAAGATGAATTTGCTGCTGTTTGTAGCATGCTTTAGAGTCCTTAGACAAAAGATGCCTCACAAACTGTAAGCACAGATTTAAGGAACAAAACATTTACAAAAAGCCTTGCTTTGGTACATAAGAAAAAAAGCTGAATGTATACAAATAAATAAAAAGATTGATAAAGTCCCTGAGGATATGACAGAAGGGTGGAATAAGAGTAGCCTAAATCTGTGTGGGCAGGACAAACTGGGTATGTGGCAGCTGCCACCTGCAATCTGCAAAGCAAAAACTTTAGAACAAGATGCTGCTTGGCCTGCATGATCTGCCACTCTGTGGGCACTGCAGCAGATGAGAATCCTTCAGGTGCTCTCAGACTGGACCTCCCATGGAGTACCAAACCAGACTATTGACAGAGAGCAAATTGCCTTCCATGGAGACATATTCCTAGTGCCTGAGTGAGGATCAGCCTGCAGGTTTGTGGCTGGTGAGAGCACAGGACATGGGTCTGATGTTATTTATTTACCTATACCATCTTGTATGGCACTGAGCCTCGTTTTCAGCTGATATAATGATTTTAATGGAATTAACAATTAATTCAGCTGAGAATCTCATATATTGTCACAATCTTGGACCTGAAAGTTAAGATAAAATGTGACTAATGGTGACTTTGAAGTTTATTGCTATGAAAATTGGCATTTAGAAATGTTTTAGGTCCTGATACGTTCCAGGGACTACAGCAGTAGCCAGAACTAAATTGTATACCTGGTGCATCAGCTCATGCATTAATAAATCAGTTGGCTGATATGCTTTTTGGTGGCCAGCTTACTATGACCACCAAAATTAGCTGATCAGGTTTAATTTCTGCTAAAGACTGGTTTCTGCTAATGCTGGTTTTTGAAGCAGTGTGATCAATTCCAACTCAATTCCAACTTGGAATATTCTGTATTCTGTAAAGGTAAAGAACATACTTACGTCTGTCATAAATCTCATACTAAAATACAAAGTATAAACCAACATTTCAAATTTATGAAAATAAATGCCTAAAATAATCAAGTGGGAGAGAAATTGCATTTCTCACCTTTACTGCTGATCAGTTCAGAATGTATTTACCCATGTCACACTTATGCATGTCTTCCTCTTGAAGCTTAGAGGACAAAGAGTAGATATGCTCTGCTAAACAAGGGACACATACCAAGGTGACTGTTCACCTCTGAACTTCACCATGTCACTGTCAGACTGAGGTCAAGTATAAAGCTGAAGGATGGAAGGGTAGGAAGGGCATATGTGCATGGAGGTGGCACACTGGGCTGCAGGGAGAACAGCAGCACCTGGCCTGGCCCCAGGCAGCCTTTTCCTTGTATTGGTATGGTTCAGAAATCCACTCCTGGGTGCCCAAATGCTCATAATGCCTGACTTGCACCTCCCACGACATCAGTGGTAGGGAAAAAGAAAACAAGATAAAATAAGAAAAATAAAAAAAAAAAGGAAATGAAAATTTTTTTTTAAAAAAAAACCAAACCAACCAAACAAACCACAAAACCAAAACAAAAATCCCCAAAACCAAAAACAAAACAACAAAAAATACAAACACAAAACAAGAAAAAAAACAACCAAACCAAAGAAAAATCTCCAAGAAGATATTGCCTTGCACAGTGGGAAAACCTAGATGCTAAGAAATGCTAGCAGGTTCTGGTGACTGATGCATGAAGTAATTGCTAAAACAGGAGGAACTTGCAAGCACAGGTCTTAATAATTTTCAGCACACACTAGTGATTTTCTTTTTTTTTTTTTCCCTCCTGTGTCTCTTTGATGACTGTCTCATTTCTGTAATTATCAAAGGTGTCTTTCTTGGTCATGTTTTTCTCATCACAGCAAGTGTGTAGTACTAATGAGAAGTTTTTCTAAAAAACAGAAATATACACTGACAGTTTTTCAAACTGTAAACTGGAATAAAAACATTTTTGTTGTAAGAAAGTCTTAGCATCAAAACATAGCCTGGCACCCACTGATTATGAGAAAAGAATGGGTAAAGAAATGCAGGGTTGTTTGAAGGAAAGGTGACTGTTGGTTTTGGTTTGGAGTTTTTTGTAGATAACTTTTCTAAATTATTTTTTACAATTTGTCAGTAAAATCCCTAAGCTGTTTATAGTAGCCTGTGACAGTATCCATTATGTTTTTAAACATTTGGGAAAAAAACCCTTTTCATTAAACTAATATAAAGGCAAGGTGTTGATTCAAACAGAAGGATAAGTAGCAATCAGTAACTTCTCAATATCCTGTATCAGCAATACATTATCAGTGATGCCACACTATGTGACAGAGTTCTCATAAACTGCAGGCTGTGCTCAGCACAGCATTGGTTTCCAATTGTTTTCCCATCCTTTTATCCAGCCTAACGAGGAGAATAATATGGTGGCACAAGGAATTTCTGATTCTCTCTCGTTTTTCACTCTCCATGATATTTTGCTTCCAAGGCACTAGAGCAGAGCCTAACACTCACTGTTTGAAATAAATAGGTAAATTGATAAAAGCACCACAACACAGTGTGGGACACCAAAACAATCCAAAGAAGGAGATGCAGCTTGAACTTTAGCAAAGAAAACTTCATCCAGAAACATACACTACAAGAGGCAGGGGATGCTTCTACCAGAATTACGTGACAAAGAAATGCCAAAGTATACACATGCAAAAACCTGCTCAAGCAAATTCTCAGTAAAGAAAGGATATGACCAACAAAATTACCCCTTACTAGTTTGAAGGCAAGTGCCTTGCATTTTCTATCACCTTATCCTGATAAATGAGAGTTGTGCTCTTTCTCCTGTACACAGCACACAGACATAAGGTGAGAATCCTCTGGCTGAGGCTTTCCTGGTGCATTTTCTCTAGAGTGTTATGGAACAGCAACCAAGTCGTGGCTTGTTTCCCTCCAGTCTCATTTGTCACAGCAAGCTTTATTTATTCTTTCAAGTCAGTCTTCCATAGAGTGGCCTTTTGCATCTACCAGGAAAACAACATGTCACTGAGAAAAACAACAACATTGTGATTCGTGCTAGAAGCAGAGTTCACTGTCTGCTGGCCCTCAGCCCAGATCCCGAAGTGCCCACACTTATTTTGTAAGACTGCATTACTATAACAGCAATATTTTATCGGCAGAGAATTTCAAATTCTTAATGTGCAAAATCTGAGGTTTTTCTTCACTTCCTTTTCATTCAATCCAATGAAATGCATCCTGGCTGCAACAACAGCCCTCTTCTTTCCAGAAGTATTCTGGCACCCTCTTTGATATTGCCTTTTTTCTTGGAATAGAGCCTGCTTCTCAAACCTGTTCACCTTCCTCCACATTATCACTTTCAAACACCTTTCATAACAATTTTCATATTGTGACTATACAAACCATTGAGATCAAAGAGTTTGAAGCTGTGTGTAAACACGAAAAATGGTGAAGATTTATGTGGGAAATTGTTTGGTGCTTTCCAAGCTGGATTTTTTTTCATTTGAGTTCCTTTCAGAATTAGGGATAGTTGCTTTTTTCCACAGCTTCTGCTTTGGTCACATGAGGTGACCGCCTGAAGCCTCATGGTCTTCAGAGGATCCTCATTCTGTTCTGGGACACTGGGGGACATCAGAAAACACAAGACTGCAGCAACAGATAATATCTGAAAACATCAGCTCATAGACTGAACTTTCACTGAACAGTCAAGCTATAGAGAAGCACCTGAATATAAAAAAAGTAAAACACAGCCCCCAAAATATGACAGAACTATCAAACTCCCCTACATTTTATGCAACTTTTCAACCAGAAAATTTTTAAGCAAGAGACAAGTAATTATTTATCATTAATGCAAGTATTGAGTGATTCACCAGCAATGACACTTGTTTTTAGAGGAATTCAATGTTCCCATGTGATGTGAGCACACATATTTGTGCTAAAAAAGATGATTAAAAGTGGATATAGGGTCCAGGAATGAAGATGGGCTACTGAAAATCTGGATCAAAACTTGCAAACACTGAGCCCATGCCAAGTTGAGCCCTGATTAACCAAGGAAAACCCCAGTAAATAGCCTATTTCCTGAAAATGTACAGCAATTCTACAGTCAGAAGTCCCCCTTCTGAGTTGCAAGTAGAAATGGTTTTCTACCAAGAAAAAATGCTGCAGACCTATTGCAAGTAATTTAAGCTCCTTATTCAGCATCACCAAGAGTTCTACACAATGAAACAGTAAGGCATAGCACAGCTTTGCCAATTAGTTGTCGTTTTCCAGTTTTCAGTACTGAAATAAAACTGCTCATTAGGTCATGGATGGTGATGAAACTTGAATTAAGAAATAGAAAAATATATATTCCATCCTCCACCTCCCCAAGTCAAAGCCAATATAGCCATGTGAGTATCAAAACAGCAACAAGGGAGCTATCATACAGCACATGAAAGAACCTACAGCAGAACCAGAAAATGGACTTGGTCCAAACTTGTGCCTTTGGACACTCCTAAGATTACATTTAAGCAGATTTATAGTACCAGCACACAGTTAACTATGAGTGTGCACACATGCCACACTGTATGTTCTATAATTATTATGGGTAGCAAAACATTGCAGTTCTTTGTCAAGGACCAACATTCTGCTATGATCTGATACACTTGTGGATTGCAGTCTTTGCAGCACTGCCAACACAGGCAAACTCTGCCATCAGTAACACACGGCTATTCCCTCCTCAGGTGGCCAAAACATTTATTTATTGCCACCCTGAAAGGTCTCCATGTTTGGCTCATCCCTGATGGGTCCTGGCAGCGATTGGATCATGGAGGTTGTGGCCTAAGGTCTACAACTTTATTTTACATGTAGTACTTCTGAGGAATACTAAGTATTAAGAAGTACTAATGTAATAAAGTAATTTAATACCATCTACATCAGTATGACAAGAATATCTCCAACAAATTGCAGAAAAAGCTATGGAAATCACTTAATCCACAGTGTCTGCTTAACAGCAAAAGAGAAGAAGTCATAGTGAAACCACTATAGAAGAAAACATTTTATTTTGTCTGTGTGTCTCCATGCATTTTAAAAATTGAGTACATAATCACACCAGTGTCACAGGGAAGAACAAGTGTTTGAAGTCTAAGAGCAGCTTTTTGCATTAAACAAGAGCTATAGATAAAGCCTGAGGTTAAAACAAAACATCCCAAGGGCACTTTCCAAGGCACCACCAAAAAAAGCAGGATCGCTCAACCTTCTTACATGCATATAAAATAACCATTGAAGTGAGTGTTGTCCAGTATGTTTTGTCCACTTTTAAGGGTTGCAATTAGCTCTACAACCCAAAGCCCACTCTCTGGTGTAAAGCCTTGGCACAATATTGGGCTCATGCTGCTGTACTACTTCCATGTGTAAGCCAGTGCTGCTGGCAGCATTGACCAGCACCACACACAGGCACAGCTCAGAGCAGCACAGACAGGGGCATCTGCCTGACTCTGCACAGCACAGGGAAGATGTGCTCTGAGAGACCTGCAAGGAATTACAAAATTTCACTCCCTTTGCTAGCCATTAACCTCGGGTCATTGTACCAGAGATAGCCAAAGGAAAATCTATCTCAATTTTAATGGAAAAAATGAAGATAGCATCGTTCATAATCTATATGTTTTCCTGATACATTTCCACATTTGTTGTATTCTCGAAGTTTAACTGACAAACATAATCAAATCTGGCTTCCATCCTATTGTCATTATCAGGGGAAAAAAAGTTATTATTTTTTTTCCCAGATAGGGAAGCTGGTTTTGAGCATGAAGTTTCCCTTTCTCACCAACACTCTCTTAAACAACAAGCAGTATTGGGCAAAGACAGTTTTCAGAAACCACAAATCAGACATCATGCAATTATATTCTGGGTCCTTTTTTAGAGTGCTTCCTCTTTACTTTAAATAAAACTGAAAGGGAACACAGTTTTATTCACCAAAGAACTATTTCCTCAAAATCTTCACTACTTGCTAAATGATTTTAAATAAAAAAATGTAAAAATTCCCACGTATTGAAAAATCATGATTATTCTTTTTCACTTTTGTTTTAACTATTCCAAGCTTACATTCAAAATAAAAGTTTCAACATGAAAAAATGCTTAGTTCCTACAATCCTTGCAAATCCATTCCTAGAGTAATAGTATATATATAATAATGGATTAATAACCACCTTTCCCAGGCCAGGTTACTACCCATGTTGTATCAGATCATGCTGCTTGGTACCTTCTCTCTCCTGACAAGCATCTGCTCCCTTTTGGCAAAAAGCAACTAGAATCCAGTAACAGCTCCCTGTTCAAATCAATTCATTACACATGGCTCCACCTGAGTGTCCTGGAAGAGTCCCTGCACCAAAGTTTCCAGTGTCTTGGGAACACCACAGGTGAACCAGCCTAAGAAGTCTAACTTTTCCATCAGCACCACAGTGCTGATACCACTGATGTTACTCATCTGTGGCCCAAGACTAAAACACAGAAAGTAGCCCAAAATGCAGCCAACTGAAAAGGTCTCAGCAGTACTTTTCATGACTACTCCATCTCAGAGATGCCAGTCAACAGGCTGGACTCCAAGAATCCACACCATGTCAACTTTCTTTCCAGCAAATGATACATCCTTTGCTATCCAATAGCTCACAGTCTTCAGCTAACTGGAAATAAGCTGTTAAACTCTCTGTATATCTATTTTTCCAAGAGCAGACTTTATGGCACTGATGAATGATAACTAACAAGTGCCAAGCAAAAGAAGACATCGAAGTAACTTTTAGCATTATAATGAAGTGCAAGTCAGAATACAGGCACTATGCAGATACAGAAAAAATGAAACTAAATCCATGTTCATATGTTGCATCAGCCTTGCCATAGCTCAGAGATAATGCACATCAAAACTAAACTGCAGTAACATTCAAAAACAGGCTCTGTTTCCAAACCTTTGGAGCAAATCTTTATATATCAAAAATGGAGGGGAAAAAAGTGACTCCTTCCAAAGTCAGTGACTTCCAATAACAAAAGAAGACTGTGTTCACAATTACAATTTTAATTACAATCTAATCACATAAGACACATCTTTTGTTCAATTGCAGTCTTACAGCTTTCTAAGGAAGTATAGTGCTTCTAATTTTGGGCCCGCAGCATAAATGAGTCTTTTATATTAGGAAAAAACACAACCATTTTTGTTCACCAAGAAACAGCTCTTATACATTGAAAAAAATATATTTGTGGCATCATTTTAGTATTTTCACAGTATCTCTACAAGGAAGATACAGAAGAAGAGACATTAGTGCTATATGTTCTAATACCAAGTTTTGCAAAAATATCCTCCAAAATTCTATGATTTCTTTGGGATTTTATTACCTTTTTTCCCTTTTCCTCCAAACCATTGTATACAAGTATCTGGGTGAATGGTGAAAAAACCCCATGAGAACTTTTTACTCCCACAGTAGTTTCCCACTTCTCCAAAAATAAACATACCATTATGTTTTTACACTTGCTGTAGGTTCCACTACATAACAGTCTAAGAGGGGTGGGGGTTTCCACTTTACAGACACCATGGTATATTGCAGTATCAGTGCTAGCAGGAAGCTGCTCTCTTTACAAAAAAGGGAAGTTGCCTGCCTACAGCTTTTTGATGTCACAGCCTAGTTTAACCCTGTAGGGGCACATTCACCTTCTACCAAAGTTAAACCCATTCAATCTTTTCAAGAGTGATATATGCAAGAAGCAGAATAAGGAAAGACAGAGTAAGTGTTGATTGCATCCTTATATATGTCTAACACATAACTAAAAAAGATCACATCTTGCTAATGCTGAAGGTCAAGACAAACTTTGCCTTGGAATAACTTCGGTATTTAGATGGCTTTGGGCTCTACTGAAAAAAGCAGGTTTTGCATGGAAGCTGCACAAACATAGCTGGCCTCCTGGTAACCACATTTACTAATAGAAAAATCCAAATACAATTGTATGCTCCTTGTGCTTTAGGTTCTGATGGCATCTGTAGCAGAGCTTAGAAGGCCTGCCAGAAGGTCTTTGAATATTTACACAGAAATCATGTTCATCCTCAAAGCTATTGGAGAAGTTCTCCTGAATCAGGAACACATTTACTGTTTAAAAAGAACCACAAACAAACAAACAAAAAATAGGAAAAAACTCAACATTTTCACTTCAGTTCCAGGAAAAATCTGCAGCTTTTAACATGAAGGGAAGCAGCATTTCTTCATTGATATTATTAACATGGAAAAACCTTCTATTCTATGAAAGCAACTGAACAATTTACATTCAACTCAAAAATGCATTTTTTGTATTTCTTGCTTGCTTCCTATACCTCCTTCTGTTTGAATGATGAAAATCAAAGAAATAAGAATTTGCCTTGAAAACAGTTACACTGAAACAAAATAACCCACAGATTAACTGAGAACACAGGAACCCTAGAAGTAATTTAAAAGGTGTTTTAAACTTTTTAAAGTTTGATCAAGCATTAACTGAAAACAAAATTTATTGATGACACTGAATCACTTTGGAAATTTTTTTCTTGAAGATAAAAGTATACCAAGAGTTAGTCCTTAATTCTTATTGCTTTATGGCCATAAACCCATTATCGGTCTCATAACAGACATTACTTGGTGTGAGATAGTATAAAATACTTATACATTTAGTCAGGTACTATGTTTTTGTGCAAATAAGTATTACTTTTTGTCTGACTTTCGAGGAAAATGAGTTGTGCGTGCTTATTTCCATTTGTCTGTCAAGTTGCCCTTATATTTCATTCCAGTGAGTAATTCAAATTTGAAAAAGGTAAGATCTCAGTGCTAAAGAAATACCTGCTCAGAGAACAGCAGCTGAGGTTAGTGCCACAAGTGACGTCAAAGAGCTCCAGCTGTAACAGACCCACGTGGCTGGTGCCAGCCAGCATGCTCACAGCAGCTCTAATTTCATTTTCAGGGGGGAAAAAAAAAAAAAAGAGCCTCGAAACTACAAACACCTGCACCCAAATCTGCAGTAATTACAACATAAAGTTCAGTTTAGTAATTCAGAAACAGTGGATTTCCTGCAGGTAAAAAAAAAAAGTCCAAGTCCTACTAAAAAACTACAAGATTGCTTTCAAGTTGTTCTGCGGTGAATAATCTCTGTGTCTACAATAACAACAATGTGTCTTCAAACAGCTTAAACTTGGATTCCCTTCAATCCAGTTTATCTTAGGTGTCAACAGAATGGTTGCCAGTTTCTCTATATTCTTTATTTTTATGTCACATTTAAACATGCATAGTTAAGGATTTATCCATCATCCTGAAGAGATATGATTGTGCTGTCACTTTGCTTTATGCTATAATAGTACTTCTCCAGAAGAAGAAAAAAAAAAGATTTCCTATTCTTCTATGAGCATAACTGCACTAAGGAATAAAATTCTACATTCCAAAGCTTTTAATAAACAGTGTAATGACTAGTTGATTTAGGAATGTAAGTATTGATATTTTACTATATATTACTTCTTAATGACCATTACAAAACTGCTGTCACTGCGGATTGGAGTTGGGGAGATTAACCCCTCCAAATCCTTCCCTATTGCTTTTCTCTTGGCACCTAGTGTTTAAATTCTTCCTTTTTCCCTTTTTTGTATACCATATTTTGTGCTATTTCTTTCTTATGATCCTCCCCTCTCTAAAACTATGCATGCCAAATTTTATTCTGATACTACAATGCATTTTCAGTGCAAAATAGCAGTGTGCTCTGAATAGTAATCCATTGCACCCCTCATTTTAAGGGGAAGGAGGCAAGACACATGACAAAAATCATAGAGTGAAATAGCTGGAAGTCCACCCACTGGGAAAGGCTGGATGGCAGAACCACTGTGCAATGCTGCTGTAAAGAAATGCAAAGTAAGTATTATTTTTCTTTATATGAGTCATACACAAAAGTTTCATTTTTTTATTTGAAAGCACTGGTGTAGGATAATTTGTAGTTAGAGATTTATATTGTTCAGAAATTACACTGGGCGGCCTTAGACTTGAATAAAAATTAGTTCAGACATTAGAGTGCAAAAGAATGAATCTTGGAACTATTCGAAGCCAAATTGTGCACTAGGAAATGCAGGCTAAGACACTGCAGTAAGACTTCATTTAAAAATTCAATACTGTTGATATTTACTTTCAAAACACACTTACTCCCCTTCTCCTCATCCTTTCCTTCCATAACTTCAGACATTCTGTGCTCCTCAGTCATCCACTTCTCAAATCTCATCTAAACATACACATCATTTGTTAAAGTCAAATCCTTCTTATCCATTACTAGTGCTCATCACAGAAATCACGTCCTATGCAAGCCTAAATTAACTGTGTTCCACTAACCTCTTCCAAAAATATTTTACTAGCATATAATCATGTCTCTCTATCTTCTTACCTGTCCTTTCTAAACTATTTCTCCACATTTCCTCTATGGAAATGCCAGTTCCATTTCCATAAAGTTATGTCATGGTCTTTTGCAATCACCTTTGGGCTTTCTTCCTCCCTCATTCCTTTGCCAATTGTTCTGATTCCCTAGTCTCCTTATTTCTACATCCTTATTTAAATTTCCATACCTTTACACAAAACAAAACCCACCTCACATTAAATGATATCTTCAGTAACTACCAAGTACTATCACCTATACAGAAAATTCCTTTTGCTATTTCCTGATTTGACTCTGCTTGGAAGATTTTAAGCTGTAGACGTACATGGAAGAGAGAGAATGTCTCATTTCATATTATTTTACTTATCAAGGATATAATAGCATTTGGGAAACTGATTCAGGTCTCCAAACAGAATACATCTAGAATTCTGTATGATTTAAGAGAGCTTTTGAAGAATGTCTGGTATACAGTGGACATTACTATGCAAAAATAAAGTGCAAAGAATGGTCAAATGAAAACCAATTAAAAAAAACAAAACAAAACAGTCTACAAGTTTAGTTTCAGATTGTTAGTTCCTAGCTGTCAGATTGCCATGGAATACAATGTGAACAGTTTCCAGGTAGCTTTGTAGGAATTTTATATTTAAGGAAAAAAAAAAAAAAACAAAACACAAAAAACAAGCAAACATAAAAACCAACCAAAACCCAGAAAAAAACAACATATTAAGACATTTGAGAGATGCTGCACTAAAACAATACTAAACCAAACCCAGAATGTTTTGAGAAATTTTAGCAGCAATGACGTAAGAAAGAAGCCAATTAGAAACGCATGCCCAAAACCTATTTCCTCTCCTTCACAACATCCATACACCTGTCTTAACCAGCATTTCAATTCCTCTAAGCCGACGTGTAGAGAGAGAAAAGAGCCTTGGTTTCGCTCTAGCTGAAGGATGGCAGCAGTGGAAGTTCCCCATCAGTACCCGCAGCCCAGCACATGACACACACGTAATGGAAGGCTCAGACTCAGAATTTCCTCTCGTGCCCCACCTTCCGCAGTACTTTCGTTTTTTCTGGGGTATAAGTGTCCCGGGAAGCAGGGGGCTGACCACATTCCCCAGCTCCCTTTGCCTGCACAGGCGGAGCGGCGGGGAAGCAGCTCTTGGCTGCTGTGGCAGCGCAGGGACAGGCTCCGGAGTGCCCCGGCTGGGAGCAGGGATGGTCCTCGAGAGCCCGGTAAGTTTGGCACAGCGCTCTGTACTCTCTGTTCCACGGGCTGCCGGTGATTTAGGAGGCACATCTAGTGAGAGTGTCTCTGTGCTGGCTATTACTGCAGAGTTCAGACACCAACAGACACAGAGCCATGCACAACAGTCAAAGTCATTTATGTAACTATGTTGCATTTAAAATCGTGATGCAGTTGATAAATTCATTTGTTACTGTGTGTATTATGTCATACTTAGATCCCATGTAATGAATTGATAACGTCCATAAGGAAGATTACGTGGTGGTGGCTTTGTACAATGGTTTGGAGAAAGGTAAAGAGAGGTTGATATTACATGTTATTGTGGTGCACAAACTTTTCTTTGATCTTAAGTGGAATAACAGAAAAGACAGAAGCATCTATTTGAATGAATATTCACTAAGTGAGATGGTTTCAATATTCTGAAGGCAGGTTTAAAGTGATGCAGTGCACTAAGTCATAAACACAGAATCAAAGTTCTCTTTGTAGGGATTTTCGAATTTATCTTTTGAAGTTCAACCCATCCCAAACTCAGATGATGCTCCCCAGAACACCAATAATCAAATTTCAGATATTTG
This sequence comes from Manacus vitellinus, assembly GCF_001715985.3. Lineage (NCBI taxonomy): Eukaryota > Metazoa > Chordata > Aves > Passeriformes > Pipridae > Manacus > Manacus vitellinus. Next base: position 626,937 of record NW_021940645.1, on the reverse strand, counting down.
CATCAAAGATAGGTATTTTGTCTCAAAGATTTCATTCTCAGTCCCTTTTATTTCCTCCAAGTTAAGGAACAACACTGAAATTTCAAGACTAACAGGCATTTGAATTGCAGCAAACATACACCTGCTGTTAGTTTATGCAACAGAATAAAAAATATTTTCTGTTAGATCAAAACAATAGGTTTTGATATATTACAAATAAAAACAATTATAAAACTTCTGCTACTTCAGAAATGCTATCCTAGTACTTTACAGGGAAATAAAGGTTTTTGCTGTAACAAATAAGATCCAGTCCTGCACTAAGTTTATCCATCTGGCAAATTTAAGCTTTAAGTGGATTGGTAGGGACCTGATGCACATAAGTCGTGCAATCCCTTGAGAAACGATTTTCAAATTAACTAATAAGATATTGCACTGCATACAGCTTATTAGAAAGAAACAGTGAGAAGCAACAGAACACAGCTACTATGCCTGGGATTTAGAAGCTGGATTTAGCTGTCATGTCCATAATTCCTAGTGCATTTGTTATGTAAAGGAGTAGGTGAGAGGAGGGTTTAGTTTCATATTAGGGAAAGTAAAAAGGCTCTACAGAATGTAATTGCAGGATTAGTAAAAAGTATAAGGCAGCTTTGCTCCACTATTTATATATCAAGGCAATTTATGGAAATCCTCACATATAAAATTTCAATAATTGGTTCACATAATTATGCAGAATCATAATAATGAGGTTCAGAAACAACTTGCTCTTAAATTAAAGGACAAGCAATATAATTTTTCATATTAAAATATTATACGTGTAGAGAAGAAATTGGCAAGTTTTCACATGATACTTTAAAGGTTAGCTGCCTAAAGAAACAAAACACGATTTGAGAGCTTCTCAACCAACACTGATAGTTATTATAGTAATATCTCTGCAACTTTCCAGATATCCAAACAATCTACATGGTCACAGGATTTCTATGCATGAGAACGTTTTGGCAGTAATTGCCATTCATCCTGAGGGGGAAAAGTTAAAGGCAGAGTTTAGAGGTAGCATCACAGGATGTGGACAACACTTAAAAACAGAGAACTGATAAAGTCAACAGATGAGGTGAGTAGTCAAAACACAGAGGGTCTTGTTGAACCTTGCTGGGCAGAGAAACAGGAATCATAAGAATTAAGGGTGGAAACTGTCAGGTTTGGTAATGGTACTCTGAGCACAGAAAATGAAGCAAAGCTGCCATTTCAAAACTAGAAGGGCACAAAAATTTGAGACTGTACACCAGAATGCATCAGTGAAGACTACTGAGGTAGCACTACATTTAGGATAAAGAAGTACTAAGGGAGCAAACCACAGGACAAACCAAGTAAAAATCATTGACTTTAGCCTCATAGACAAGTCACATACTAGTGGACAAGTTGTGTGTAATTGCAAAAAGGGGCAATTCAAAACAAAGTATAAAACCATTACATAGGACTGGAGTGAAAATGTTTTACTTGGAAAACATACACAGTACTGCTTTCAGAACCTTCCCACTGAAACAGAAGTTACCATCTTTTTTAATGCAGGTGACAGAGGAGCTGAAAATATAATACATGCATAAAAGGCTCACTTGAAAATGAGGGTTATTAAAATAACCTTTTGATGTTTTGACACGTAAGTAAGGACATCTAGTTTCAACCTTTAGCTGCGATTGTCATGGACTTAGATTACCCTTTCTCGCACAGCCATCCTTGCACAAGCCCTTGCACAACTTCTCTCCTGTCCTAAGGAGACACAGATCAGCCTTGCTGTCACATCCCATTAGGAGCAAAGCTGATAAAATGTACTGGGATCCCAAGGTGACATAGTTTCTTTCATTACGTTTGTCACAATATTGATTAGATTAGGCCTGAAGTCCATCTTTGGCCTGCTACTGACCCATCACATCTCCTGGGAAATTCTGCAGAGTAGGAAACAAAATTGAAAACGACTGGAACAATAGAGATATTCAAGATGGTTATAGCTCATGGGACTCACACAGATGTGACAAGTACTGATTTTTATTAACTATACATCCTAACACATTAATCCCAAACTTGATGACTACATATTACATTATCTTTTTTACAATAGTTAGCCTTCAGGAACTTAATAGCATGAAAATAATTCACCAAATACCTTTATTTCTTTCACTGGAATAAATAACAACATGGTCAAAGTGCTGCCTCGCTCATTTCAACTTTCAAAAATTTCAAGAGTAAATAAAGAATAGGTCAGTTTGCTCTCTGTGGAGCCTTATACCAATTTTCTTCTGCAGTATGTTTTTAGTTTTAGATGTTTCACTTATGCAGGATGGCTGAAGATGTTTCAAATCAGAGAACTGTACAGCTGAGCCATATGGTTAGGCATTCACCTAATCGTAGCAGTTAATAGCTAAAGACCCCTACAGCTGTTCTTATGTTTTCAACAGACTTTACTTATTGGTATTAAACACTTCTAATATAATACATGCCCTTTGTTCACATAAATTGGACAGTTCTGAAGTCACAAAAGACTACTTTGAATAACTAAATATTTTTTGATACAGACAGAATGGAAGCTGGAGACTTTATTTTTTAACTTTTTATATTATTAAGTCATTTTTTCCTCTTTCACATATGGGCTACTTTACAAATACCATCAGTAGGCACACATTTGAACTCCTGAGCAATAAGTTCAGTCCTTTTACCTACACCTCTACCTTCCACGTATAACACCCACTCCCTCTAAAACTATACCTTGAATTTTCCTTTCTTCTAAAGTGTGCCCTCCTTCTCCTTATCTTTGCACAGCTTTACAAAATAGGACAGCTAAGCAATTAGCATCCCACAAGTAAAATAAACATTCCTGTTTGCAGTAGGGAAGCTGCAGTACATCTGTCCCACTCAGTAACACCCCCCAACACAAGATGACACACAGTAGGATAGCCTGGAAACCACAGGCTCTCATGGAACAAGAGCTTCAAATTTGCTTTGAAAGACAAGGCAACATGAAGCAGAGCAAGAATTATGTATTTCACTACAGTTTAGCCTAATAGGATGTTACATCTAGGTTCTGGATTTCTTTTATTCCTGTGGGACTAGAAAAAAACAAATCAGGGAAAAAGAAAAAAAAAAGAAATCCGAGGTTTTCTTCTCTATAAAATGTTAATACCTAAATGTACATATAAAAATACACATTCCAGGTTTCCACTTTGATCCTTTTCACAACTGCTAAGCTTCCTTTAAAATTAAGTCCAAAAAATCCTTTCACCCTGTACTTAAACTGGTCATGCTTTTTTTCAGTCAGAAAGCAAGGAGTAGAGTTTCTCTTAATATAATCCTAGCTTTTTTTTTTTTTTAATAGAAACCTTTTGTATATTACTGAAAGGTTTTGTATATTACATGAGAAGACATGTAATTAACATTCCTTTGAAAAAGACCTTAAAAATTAAGGAGGAGCAGAGAAAGAACAATACTTGATTATGAATTCAGTAATTAAACTTGTTTTAAATACACTCTAGGATACTTAAATTGAATGAGATTCATCTGTCTATACCCATAAAGTTTGTACTCCAAGCTCCAATAAATGCAAACAATACATCTTCATGCTCTGCAAAATCCTACCTGTAGGTTATTACTGTGCAGACTTCAATTAAGACACAGTAACAGCTTTTACACTGAAAAAGTATGGTTTGCACCTTGAGAACGTAAAAAACCCAGTCTTCTGAGGATTGCCCAGGGACAGTGGATCAATTTTTTTATGCTTTAAGGGCTGAAAATTGTGGGAGGACCTTTCAGCCAGAATTAGAGGACTTTTCTTTGGAAGGGTACAGGTCATCTCCCAAATAAAAATGCTTAGAAAATCCCTTCCTGCATTATTAAACGATATTCTCTAATTACGTTGCAATTATGCCCTTGCCCATAACGTTACAATAGAAGTAGTACAACAGCTGCATCTCTCATACACTACAAAATAAGAAAATCCTAAAGAAAAAAGTGGTCATTCCTCAATGACCATTCCTCAATAATACAGTATACAATTTTAAAAAATTAAATAGATGTTTTTGTTGCACACAGATACTTTTGTTTTAAAAACACAACCATTTATTTTTGCCCAGAATAGAAGACACAAATCTAAGAGGACATTTGCACTGAAACCCTTCATTCATAATAACACAGGAAGCATAGGAAGCGTAATTCATATTAACATAGGAAGGAACATTCCTTCCTCTTAGAAAGTGATATGCAGTACATGTGTGGAGAAAATAACTTTTAAAGCTATTTAAAACTGAAGTTTTAAATAGCTTTAATGTCAAAGATTATTGCATCCTCTATTTGGCCTTGTCTCACTTCTGTGTTCCTACTTCTTCACTCTCTTTTCTGCATTCCATCCTTACAGGTATTACTTTCCCAGCTCATCCACGTTTCCTGCTGTTGCCCCCAGCATGTACCTGCTCTCTGCCTTGATCCCTTCTCCACACTAATCTGACTATGTAGCCCAGCTGTCTTGCAGCATTCTTAATTACATACCTCTCCTATCCTATCAATTGCTGGCCTCTTCATTGCCACTGCTGGGTTTGGTTACCAGGAATTGGATTTATTTCCACACCCTGCTTCCCTTCACCCCCCATCAACTTCTTGTCTAAATGAAGAGATTCACTAGACTCTCACACACAGGCTTTAGCAAATCTCCTGCTCTGCCACCTGGTATTTGCAACCCAGAAAGAAGAAACATTAGCTGGAAGCTGAGAGTTCTTGCACTGTGTAGGTCTGCAACAGAAATGGAATTTACACAGATGGTTTTGATGGTTTCTAATGTCTCTTCCCCCTAGAAGGAACAGAAAGCTAAGACATCCTAAAGCTGGCTCACAGCTGTATAAGTTTGCTACTCTGCAAACTTCAGAAGAAAGAGGGTGAACATGCAAAAAGCTATGTCAATCACTCAGACTATGCACAGCTTGCTTGTGTCAGGGTGCTTTCCTCTCCCTGGTGACTGTTTTAGCCAGAGAATCTAAGATAGGAATGTGTCCCCTGACCACACTCCCTTCTCACCTGCAGAGAAAGAGCTTCCAAGTCAAGTTTGAAAAGTACTATAGAGCACGTAAAAAGTGTACAGGAACCCACTTCTTTGAAATTGCTGACATTTTGGAAGATGAAAGAAGCTTGAAATCTCCAGGGCTCTAGCCTTACAGGCACTAAAAAAAACCATAAATCCCTTAAAAAAAAAAATAGAAGGAGAAAAACTGCCTATCTCTGTATTTAGTTCATATATTTAAATCTCTTGAGAAAAGAAATAGATTGAGAAAGAGACAGTGAAAAATAACAGACTGATTTTCTGATATAAGTTTTAATTCTTTTTTTTTTTTTAAGGACAAACAGATCTTAAAATGAAATAAGTATAATCTGCAAAAGCAATATGAATACAATTTATCCACCGAAAGGCAATAAGTTAGGAAAATACAAGCCTGAAATAGGCTGGCCAAAATTTAATTTCTTTTCAGGACATGTTTCAACATGTTTATTTTCAGCAGTAGGCATCCCGTTACTGTTTTTGCCACCAAGCAATAGCAGAAATGCATGTTGTTTGTTTGTTTGTTTTTAATTCTGTGCCTTACAACACAGAGTAACTTAATTCTGGAACTGCTGTTGTAAGTCTCAGTAACATGCAACCATTTTAGACAAACTGGACACAGAGGGTAGCGTTATCTCACGTGCTGATGTTTGCAGATTTAGGGCTGAATAATATCTATCCCTAGCTCTGGTAATCACTTGAAATGGGAAGAGTAAGTCTGCAGTCATGTGGTAGATGGGCAAGTTAGGATGGCAAAGCTGCAGCCAAACACAGTAAGGTGAGGTGGGGCATGACCAAACCCAAGTTCTCTCTGCATTGTGCCCAGATCCATGGGCAGAGATTATGGATAAATCAGAGCAATTGCCAGGTTTCTCTGACTTGTGTTATGGGGTATCTGTACATATTTCAGGACTATAAAGCAGAAGGCAGTACTGAACGCTTTCAAATTATAACCAGAGTCTAGTTTAGACACATATTACATTACCTTCTGTCACATCTTTTGGCCTTGCTTTTGCCACAAGGAAAAAAAAAAGCTCTCAAAACCCTGTTTGTTTACTTAAATGTGAAAAGGAACTGGTATCCCCTTATATTTTTCATTTCTGAAGGTCTTAAGGGATGAGTGAGGACACACAGTAAATAAATAGCTTAATAGACTGTAAACAAGTAAAGCTTTGCCTCTTGCAAAACTATAGTCAGTGTGATTAATGTTTCAGGAATTATATTAAAGTGCAATAACTTTCCCTGTAGACTGGCAATACCCAGGAGAAAAGTGTCTCTGCCTTGAATGAGACCATGAAATTTGATTTGCGTATTCTAAAGAAAGAAATAGTAATCTCTTAATTTAGATAGATATCTTTATAAAAGCAGCATCTTCCTGTTTTGATCACAAATTAAACAATAGAAAGTAAATAAAGAAGTCAGGCTAAGTGAATGAGAGAATCTGCATGAAGCAGTCCTCCCTTATAATAAAAAATAATAAATTGACAGGCGTTACATCTGCTCAGCACTTTCCAGTATTGTGACTCAGAACTGCACTGTAAAAGCTATACACACTGCTAACAGCTCCTTTCTTAAAGGCTTATTTGTACTAAAGAAAACTTGCCAACTGAATAGGGAAGAATTTAGGGCATCAGTTACTGCTGGGCAAAGATAACATCTCAGAAACTTCTGGGGTTGCCATTTGCCCTTACTCCTTGGTACTCTCTCACCATTCCAACCAGTAATCAGGCACTTGATGACTGATCTTAATTTTTAGGGAACAGATCCTATCAGGTTATGACTAGTTAAAGAATACAGGAAGGTCTATAAAAATTAAGATCAAATGTAGTGTACACGCATGCACAGATGTAATCAGCACTAAACCAGTGCTCCAGGCAGAGGTGCCCTTACCAGCTCTCCCCCTCGCCATTGGCTTGGTAAGGCTGGCTCTTCCCAAAGGCTGTCTTTCCCACTCTGTTCCCATGACAGCAAGCTCAAATTTCACCACAAGTTTAGCAGCTCTTTTCTGCACCATAGTCACTGATTAATGCCCTGACCCTTGACTCGATAACCTCAGCAGTAACAAAACAGAAGGCTCTGGGCTCACAGCCCCAAATTTTAAATTGGTTTAAGGACAGACCTTCCTGTGTGGCAACAGTGGGACTTGCAGGGATGTTTTGTGTGAATAAATAGAGGTCTTTTTTATCCCCCTTAGCCTTTTCTGAAGTTTAGTAGCAATAGAAAAGTGAATAGGTAACTGTTCTCTCACAACCTTAAATAATTCAAAGGATCGCATTTTTTGCCTACCTGAATAATCCAGAGCAGCCCATGTAACAGTAAACAAGCTTTTAATCAATTCTAAAATCATAAGAATATAGAAGATAGATGACACTAAGATTTAATTTAGTTTCTATTGGGTAGAATTTAATAGAGCCTAAATGCTTCTCTCTCAGAAAACTGAAATAGGAACCCAAGTTTTAAATAAACTTCTTCCAGGCACAGCTGCAGGGAGCAGTTCACGATCAAGCAGTCCTTGAAATTTCTGCTGCCATTTGCTGTTACAGCAAAGCACAAGTTTTAATTGCTGCAAGGAGCTTCAGCTATGCCTAGGAGTTTTGTTCTTCCTAGTGACCCCAACTGGAAAAACCCTGAAAAAAAAACAGGTCATTGCACCACAGGAACTCAAATAATCCTTGTGCTTCCAGAGAGGTGAAGCCAAGCAGTGCTGCAAAATGGAAGTCAAGTGTTCAGATGACACTTGGCAAGGAAGCAACTGGTGAAAGGTCCAGGTCATCCGGGCTCTCTTTCCAGCCCACAATTCACCTAGTGCACAATTCACCTAGTGCACAATTCACCTAGTGCACAATTCACCTAGACTCAGGCCAGCTGCTTCCAGTTTTGCCTCCCTCAGGCTCCCCATATGCAATGCTAAGAGGCTGGGAACTGCAGCCAGGACACCCCCTCACTGCCAGGCTTGGGCACAGCTGCACCATGGGGCCTCAGGGCACTGCTGAGGCACATGTGCACACACACAAATGTCAGAGACAGGTGTGTTGGGAGAGTTAACCCAGAATTTCAGTGGCCTGTTGGAGGTACGAGGGAATAGTACTACATTTAAAAGCAATGCCAGTACCAAGCAATGAGAGAGGAAGAGTTTTATACTTTAAAACCTTGATTTCCTGATCTCTCAAAGGGCAGAGAGTAGCAAGTAGGACTGTAAGGTGGCACAGCCAGGTGGGAAGCACTGGGGCACAAGGCTCAGCAGGGAGGCTGAAAGAGTCCAGTGGCTGCCTCAGGAGCCTGGTCAGAGGAGCAGTCAGAGGTCACAGCCCCAGCACCGTCCTGGCAATCAGCAGTGCCCTTCTCTGACTTGGAATGATGGCAAGGAGAGATGCTTGCTAGTATAAAAACAAGCCTGGAGAGCAGAAGCCAGCTCTTCCCCTCTACTGTGTAGGCTGCTCTGGAGCGTGCCAGCAGGCACTGCCACCGAGCATCTGGAAGAGCAGGCACAGGCAAGAGCACAAATATGTAGCCTTAAGGATATTCACCACTGACACAGGAACAACCAGACTGTCTGTTCACATGCCAGTGACTGAGTCACAACAAGCTGGTGCTTGGTTTGGCAGGTTTCACAGTCGCTTGCTGCAGTGGTGTCCTTGGCAATGCATTAGCATTTTACAGGACTACTGACCTCCCCTTGGAACACACCTTCATCCCTGAGTTCTGACCCAATTATTTTAAATCCTCAGTTAAGTTATTTAAGGCATGAAAAAAACCAAGTGGAAGGGGAGTAGAGGGAAACAGTTGGCTGTGCCTATAGTCTTACAACTATACCTCTAATTCCAATCACAAATTATTCTTTTATATGATTGTCAGGCAGAGAAACTACTGCCAGCACTTTATACCCTGGTTTTGAGTACTCAAAATATCTATTTAAATTAACAAGCAATCAGCACCCACAGCAATTAACATCCCATACACAGTATTGCAATTGTGCTTTCTCTACTCATTCTTTTCTGCCATGGAAATCTTTATTGCACAGGGCTTGTTTTGACACATTATCTTTTTTCTATTCAAGAATTCTATGTATTTTTCACTCAGATTTTTAGATTCAGTTAGTCACTATATCCTCTAGCTGTATGTAACATCAACATAAAATAACAAACAGAGCTCAACAATCAAAACTATTTTCTCTTAGTAGAAAAAGTCATACTATATGATTCCACTAAGGAGATTAACAGAAAAAAAATTCACTATGCATTAATACAAAATGATAACTGGAAGTGGAATGAATCTATAGACCAAAAGAAATCTGAATTTGGCTATTCAGTCTGAATTTTGAACATAACCATTTGCATATAATAATGTGAACCGAAACTACCTGATGTCAATGGCACCATCAAAACCTAAACCAACGTTCAGATACATTGCATCTGTAAAGCACCCATTTCTCATGAATTCCCATTCCTTTAGGATTCACGTTCCTTCATACAACTCCTCTGCCTCCATACTTGTCACAAGCAAAGTGACATATATGATCACAGCAGGAGTGCTACCAAAGCATTGGTCCCCAGACCAAAGTATTAAGACCATCCACAGAAAAACAACTGGATAGTTGTTCTTTGCAAGCTGGGACCCATCTGACAGAAGTCATGTATGATGTCTTTCCCCACTGCTTTATTGACAGTAACTATTGACAGTAACTATTCCTTTAATGTTACAGTATAATATATAGTGTAGCATAAATATGGACATAGTAAAAAAATCATTTTTGAAATAATGACAAAGAATGCCTTTCTATTTCTGACAACATATGAAATTAAATTATACAATTCCTGATGTGGTGCATTTTTGAGGTCATAGTGATATTTACAATATAGAATTAGGTCAAAAAAACATGAGCTAATAAAATATTCCCAAACCAAGCAGCCTCATGATAGGTTAATGAGGTTTTCACCAAACCTGAGCTAAGTTTCAGGAGGTAAGGATGATTTTAGCATTTTAGGTGGTATTGTAGTTTGGAACAAAAGCGAGAACAGGAGCTGTTCCAGATGAGCTTTGTATTTGAATTTCCAGGCTTCATTCTAACCCCTATAAACTCAAAACAAAACTCCTTGGTGTGAACTGAAACAAGATATTTGAGTGAAAAAAACCGTCAGTGGAAACCACTGAGCCTGAGAATCAAAACCACTGTTTGGACCTGCTCTGCACAAATGCCTGGCAAGCCTGATGCAAATGCTATGTTTTCTTGCATATAATTCTAAGCCCAACTATTTTTTTCACTGAGACCAAGGGTTTGGGGGCCAGGGAAAGGAAAAATTAATTTGAAATGGCATCTCCTAATGAGCAAATAAAGCTCAGGATCCCCAGCAAGGGCAGGGAAATTACCTCTGCATATTTGGTTTTCAAGAGATGAAGGAGAGAAAGAGAGAAATGGAACTGTGGCCACAGTGGGGAAATTTATGAGAAATGCAAGTTGTGTGATTCAGGCAGCTTCAGGGAGTGCTAAAAGATTTCAGAAGGTGAACAGATTCCTTTCTCATTAATGAAGGGGCCCTGACTCCAGATCCACTGAACTCACTCTGAGAGGAAGCCTATTCAGCTCCCTCCTTTGATTGAAAGCATGAGTCTGTTACTTATGAGCTCTTGGTAGCTCTCCTTTTAATAGGAAGTTGGGGGAAGGGGGAAGAAGATGGCTGGAGAAGGGGAAGGAAAAGATGGGTAGCAAAAAACACTGGTAGCTGAACGTGGGACTTCCAGGGTTTTGCAGGACAGGCCTTTGGGGAAAGGTTAAAAGCTTACAAGGTGAGTGATACCTTTCCTGGGCTGATTTTTCTTTCCTTATTGTTCACCAACATGTTAAGAAGAAAATTCTTCTGCATCTCCAATCCACCCTTAGCACCTTATTTTCTTGTGGTCTTGTCAAATTATTTATTCTGCTAGCATGGAACAAAAAAAAAAATTGCCTATTTTCAATTATTTTTCTCTTTCTGGTGGATATCATCTGTATTTGAATAATGTTAAAAAATACTAAATAAACAAAATCCTGACCATCTTTACTGCTGCAACAGGGAACATGCAGCCTGCTGTTCTAAATTGTACACAGCCACCAGCTCTCATCAGACTTTGTGTGGGCTTGAAATGTTCTTTTAGTCCTTTGCATCTAAAAACTGAGCACAAATTATCACTAAAAGGGTATGAAGAATTATGCTGGGACATTTGCCATAGCTATACAGGAATGCTCCTCAAAGTGAGCAGAAATGTGAGCAGATTACTTAGCCAGCTTAGTTTTGAGGACTGTATTGGCAGTTTGTGATAAAGGTTACTTTTTCATATGAGAAAAAAAAAAAAAAAGAAAATTCTCTTGAAAGAAATCCCCACATATTGCAAATGTCCATGATAGGTCCTTGTGAGTAAAGGGAAACACAGCAAGAGTGTGACATGTACTTTAAAGGGACAGAATCTAAACTGTTCAAATACTTCGAGCATAAGTGCCTTTAGTGAATTTTAAGATATTTAAGCATAAAAAAGCTTAAATAAAAAATAACATGAAATATGATTTTAAGTATTATAGCAGTAGTGTAAGCATGCTTCCTTTGTAATGTGAATTGTAAAACATCAGATTTTAAAGACCTGATCGATGGTTTTAAAAGACAGAATATCATCATCAGCTGAATCAGTATTTAAATCTTTCAAAGTCAACATAGTTACAGAAAATGCTTTAAACTCACTCACTTGTAGCCAAATGTGTTGAAACAAGAAGGCTTCAGCTTTGCAGTGTTTGGACTCATTCACAGCTGTAACTTCTAGGAATGGCTATTTTGTTCTTCAAAGGCAAGGTCCACATTATTTTATTCTACTGCATTCCAGAGAACTTCTCACACCAGAATTCACACACCCAACTGAGGGTACAATTTTTTTTCTATTTAAAAAAATCAGCCATGAATTTATATGGAAGCTCCCTGGTTAGCACACAACAGTGAACAATATCACAGAAAAATTAGAGCCATCACCTTAAAACTATACTCAGGAGCATTTGAGCATAATGGACTTATTAAATATCTTTCCTTTTTTACTACTTCAGTGTTTCAAATATCAACTGCAAATGAGCTAATTTAGGTGAAAATATGAAACCAAAGTACTAAGAAAGGAACAAAGGAAGACACCTAATAACTTTCTAAAAGCAAGTAGGTGACTTTCAAACTACTTGACTGGCCAACAGGCATGGTGTAAATCATCCTTTGGGAGGGAGAAATTTTTTATTTTTTTTTAATCAACATCTTCTGCTATTGATTAGTCAAGAATATGAAAAGAAAAATTGAAAGGTGCAGCAAAGAACTGTGATCTGTTTATAAAACAGGGAACTAGATTTTCAGTTATAGGTACGGATCTTGCTGTTGTCTGCAGATGCCTCAATCCAGCTCAAACTGTATTTTGCTAGTTTTTTTCTGTTGCCAAGGAAGATATATCAACCATTTCCAGTCTGTAATAACTTTGGCTACCTTCTAAACTGACCAGAGATCTTAGTAAGAAACTGAAAGGGCGACTCCAAGATAAATCTAAGTACTACCTATGTGTATTGGCATGGGATGGAACTTCCATGCTGTAACACCTGGAGTGCTGTGCTCTTGATTCAGTGGAGCTCCTGCGTGTGTAGAATATGAATAATCACTTTTACAGAGATAGCATAAGCCAGACTTAAAAAAAAATTAGCAAAATCTTTAGGTTTTTGCTCTTGATGAGACAATTTTTTTCCGCAATTAAAACACAGAATACTTGCAGAATCTGTCTTTGAACCAAATGTATCAATAAATATAGAGGACGGAAAAATAAGGACAAGTAGTAATAATAGAAAGATGATTTTGCTCAGTAATGAAAACAGTGACTTGTTATGGTAGGAAAAAAGCAACATGGCTTATTGCAAATGACACAGTAAAGCACTTCAGTGTTTAATATACCAATCCCTGAAAAACTCTTCATTTCATACACTGCAAATGTCTGTAAGCATATGCTAAGTGAGAGTGATCTCTTGCTTGCAGGGAGAAAAAGGCTCTGTCACATTTGTGAGGTTGCATGAAGGTTTAAACAACTGTAGTTACTATAGGATATTTACAAAATTTCAAACAGGAATTAAAGCACTTGAGCATTTGAGCTTCAGAAACTTTCCTTCATTTGATGTGATCAGATTCAAAGCACCTGCAATGCAAAGCAGTCCAAGCAGCAATCTTTGGCCGAGATCTAAACCCTGTTCTCCTCAACCTCAAAGTCTTAGATACTCAGCCTGTCTCTTATTCCTACAGAACCCACGTGTCTGACTACATTCTCACTATCTTAGGAAACAGGTGTCATTTTAAGCCATAAACCTGCTGTGCATCAAAGGGTAATTCAGCACAGTAGGACCATGCACACTGCACCTCCCTCAAGGAGTACTCAATAAAATTACCCAGCAAAATCCACTACTGGAACAGCAAGCATCTTCAGATTTTCATTTCCTTTCCTTTTCAGTTTCACCTGATTTTGAAGTGATTTTGGAGGAGGAAAGGATGAAACAGGTATAAGAAAAGCAAATAGATGGTACCTAGAACACCTGAAAGTGTTGACAGTTTCTTCATGATGGTCTTGTGGCACCAAAGGGAGAGATTAAGAAACTCTGAAAAATCAACCTTTACTTGGGGCTTTATGTAAAACCCACTGAAATCAATTAGATGAGTTCTGTTGCCTCTAACAAGTTTTGTACTAACACTCAGATCTGCAGCACTGGACATGATAACCTATGGCCCCCCTTCAATAAGATCATGAATTTATTATCAATTACTTTTGAAAGAAGAAAAGGGAATGTCCCAATATCTCTAGGAAAACAATATTTCCTCATTCTTTAAAACATGCACATACACATACTACAAGAACAATGCTAACTTCTGACTTGATGCTCTTTGATGTGTGAACATACGACACAATTGGAGACCTTCCACTTATCTCCAGTTCAAAGTTAGGCCAAAATTAGAAGCAGTTATGAATAATGGATTAGGTTTTAGTAGAAACAGCAGTGCTGAGCAGAATAAAGATGAAAGTTTAGCTTAGCTGCAAATACGTGAGATAGGTAAGGCACACTGCTTCCTCGAGCAGACACACTGGAACTGCACATCCTCAGAAGTTCAATTAACAAAACATATGTCAAAACAGAGCTTCATGACAGATTGAAAATTGCTTTCAGATGCAATTCTGATGTTTTCAGGATAAAATTAGAAGCTAAGGTTTCTTGCAAAACTTCTTCTACTTCTTTAAGAGGGTTTCTTCAAGAAATAACCACATCAAAACTCTTGTAATTTACCATAGTAGCTAGGAGTTGATACCCAGTCAAGAGATGCATCTTGGAAGGTTCATTAGCCAACACACAGGTCAGAACAGCAGCCCAGATCCTCAAAGGGGGCTTAAAAAGTCTATTTCCATTCATTTTGGAAAGCTTACCAATTTCCTGACAATCCAGCATTTTAATTAAGGAATAAAAAACTTCCAGGTAGTAATGCTTCTAAATGGATAAGCTGTTCTTGCTTGGATGTCTATGCTATGTTCCAGAAAAAGATATGCAGTGGCCATTCCACCATTGCCTTATATTTCTGCAACTCTACTTTACTTTGCAGATTTTGCAGAGAAGATTGGTGCTCAGAAGGGGACCATAATAATGCAGATACATATGGCTACTTCCTTGGCTTTTGCACTCCTCTCAGAGACCTGTTTTCCATTACCTCCTTTGTTACCTCCATAGTGCTGTGTGACTGAGCATGGTGAAGCAAACCCTGCTGGTCAGGCAGTGGCCACCCTTGGGCTCAGTGCCCTGTTAGTGACAGCTTTGACCAGGGTAGCTGACAACAAGCCTGAGATGATTTTTCATGGTTTGTGCACAGGTTTCTGTGTAGTTATTTACAGATGCCCTTGCTGAAATCCCGTGTTGCCTTCCTTCACCAACTACAGTTTGAGTTTGCTAGTATTTTCCAAACCATAAAAATGAAGCGATTACATAAAACAGTCTGATGTTCTCTAGATTTTTACAAGAGGTCAACAAGCTTTAGCAACAACAAAAAGAATTGTATCACTCAATAGACTCACTGGGAACTGCAGAACAATAAAACACACGTTGCAACAAATTCGTAGAATTTCCATTACAAAAGTTATTGAAAGTACCAGTTAATAGGAATTACTGTCTTGTATATCATGCAATGCTAGGGCAATTTGAAACTCTCATTTACTTTAGAAAATAACTACCAATAAGAAGCATTAGCATATTCAATGCTTTTCATATTTTGCTCTAAAATTATGATTCCATTTCCCAGAACCAACTGTTCCAGTTGAACAGACCCTTTCAATAGACGTAGGTGTGAGAGGGGGTAGGTGTTTGACTTCATATACCAAGGGCATACAGCAAGATTGTGCTCAACTTAGAACACAGGCACTTAAAATGCCAACACTTGAGTGCCTCTATAATCTCAAAGTATTTTTTATACCAGTGAAACAGCAGATCCAAAAAGGAACATGGAAGTCGCAAAATGTGATTTATCCCCTTTTTTGGACTGGTTTCGCACAAAGTAGAATATGAGAAGAAATTGCTCAGCCAGCTTACAAGAGTGATGTGATGCAGGCTGGTGGGCAATAATGGGAGAATTTTGCCTATAATGTTTTATATTATGCTCATAATTATTCTTAGAACAACATAAAAGGATGGAATATAGTATCTCCAGTGAGGTAGAAAATGGTTGTGATATGTAAGTCTAAAAAACATTTATGTTGAAAACGCCCAATAGAGCATTTTAAATATCACTAATTAAAATTAGGTAGGTTTCATTAATGAATTTGCAAAGATAGCTATTTAAATAACTTAATGAATTTACAACACTTCATGTGAACCAAGCTGTATTTTTTACTTCAGTATTAGGTCTGAACTAACTCCCAGTGGGATGTCTTGTAAGTTTAGGATTTCTAGCTCATCTTTGCCATGCACATATTCTGCGGGAGCTGCTAATGAGAAAAGAGGAAATTATAAAATGCTCATAGGGAATTAATCTCCTACACAAGAAAAACAACCTGATTTTGGGTGAGCATTCCCACATTATCAATCAGTACTGTGACAATGCTAAGTCATTACTCTTAGGCAGCTACATTTGAAGGCACTTTGAATCTATTTTCCTGCATACAGATCTTAAAGAAGTGTCAGAGTACTACTTAAACAAAACCCTCATACAATTAGAAAACTTAAGGGCATTATGAATAGACTGCCCAGGAAATCTGCCATGACATGGAAAGCTTTTACTTTTAAACCATCAGCTCAAATTTCAGATAAACAGTAGGTAACTATCTGTTCAGGACATATAAAAACACCAGGGAGGGACAAGGGACAGAATGGCACAGAAAGTAAATAAAGAAAAAAGTGCTTTTACTCCTGCTATTCAAAATAATTTAAATATTTTGTTACATATTTTAATTATTATGCAACACTTGTGTGCGCATATATATATAAACGAGCATGAACTTTACATTTTACAGTTTGCATGTATAGTGCTGTCAATTTGTTCTGAAATTTTACAGCGCTAAAACTAAATAACAGAACTGACTATATTTTCCTGAACAAGTGGAGACCACTCTTCTGAATACCACTTAATAATTTTTCATTACATTTACTGCAGCCGTTTCTTATGCTATTCATTTCACAAACCCAGCATATACCTCTCTAGAGCTTCTCTCCTCAGGTATATCTACAACCTGGATCCATGTCTAGCTTGGCCAGCTTGGAGAAATATGGCAGTTAGGAAAGCAGAAAATACAGAGAAAATAACATCAACCACAAGAGCACTGTCTGATTTCTACAGAGATTACAGACTTATGAACTCTTGTTCAAAAAAATCTTTCACCAGCATGACCATTGATTTTAGGGAGCTTTGGCACCCCTGCGCAAATGAAAATAAAAAATAAAAAACCAAACAGGCAAACAAAACCCAAAAAGAAACAACTCAAAACAACAAAATCCAAACAGGGATAACCTTGAAAGAAGAAGTCTCCAGACCTGAGCTGTAACAGGCTCTGCCCATTGTATGCACAGCTTTTGCAGACTCAAGAACCTAGTCTGATGAGGAACCACAAGTGAGCAACAGAAGGAACAAGCTTCCCCTGGGGAAACAGTATCAGCTTCAAGTTTCCCACGTGTTCATGCCTAGGGAATCCCCTTTGAAGCTGCTAGCCGACATGACATCTGTTTAGTGCCACTGGAGCGAGGCAAACAGCAGCTGTAGGGTTGAAATCCAGACTTATGAAAACACACATGGCACATATTCGCTGTATTTATTTTGTACTGTTTGATTCTTCCTCTGGTAAGAAGGGGGGGAAGGCTATAAATTGTAAAATGTATGTAAAATAATAAAACAACTTCCCTAAATGGTTTTTAATACTGGCGAAAGGAACTTCAAAAAGGCAGAGAAAAGGGTTAAAAATTCAATAATATCCTACTGACAAAACTATAAGTGCTCCTTCCCTCCATTGCCCCCCCCCAAAAAATAAAAATATTCAACTAGAAATTACTTAAACTTGGTACCCTATGACATAGCTAGCTTTCAGATGAGTGCCAGTCCTAAATGAGAAAACCAAACAGGTTCAAGGAGTATATTGTTTTTTCATCAGCAGCTATTTGAATTGTGGCTTGATCAATACAGGCCACAGGGAAAATAAAAGCTCCAGAAAGACACTAAACCTTTTTCATTGTAGTGCTCTTAGATTTATGTCTTCATAAAGATATTGCCATAAAGAGTTGGGCCAAACTAGCTCAGTCTTGCTAATTCTGTGACTGATTTATGTCAAGATGCTTTAGCAAAACAGAAGACTAAGGAATCATTCAGTTAACATCACTAGCACACAGGAAGCTCAGTGAATTTTTTTTATTTTTTACTTTCAACATTTATGCATCTGTAGCAGGGAGTTTGTTCACTTGCAGATTAGTCCTCAGCTTAACCCAGTGCAAATTTGACCACAAAGGGTCATACTATTTTAGTTTTTCACATTCAATAGTTTATGCCTGAATAATATAAGACTATGTCCTAGGATATACAACAAAGGATAAATACACATATATACATGTGAGACAATAACCTATGTCCTGTAGTACTCAGAATCAATTCAATGCACAGTTGTTTATTCACAGTTTGGGTATGATAGTGCACGTTCTTCACAAGGAGCTCAAACTCTGCTGAAAGACTCTACAGCTGGTAGATACATGCATATAGATGAGACTAAGTAGTCTTGGGAGCTTGCACATTTATTCACTAGCTCTTGTTATTCATGGAAGGGCTTTCATTAAAATTTAATTTTGAATACCTAATTTGGTGACAATTTCATGCTAAAATTCCACCATATTTAACTATTTTCTCAATAGTTCTCCACATTTTTTGCTCAAGATATTGTCAAGACTATCATACCTTGATTCTATTCTAAATAAAGCCATTTATTTAGAATTCGACCAACAGCTGTTAACTGCCTTGCAAAATGAGTAGACTTTAGACCACTCTAAAACTCCCTTAATAATTGCTGCTGAACTTCTTGGCAGTGTCAGCTAAAAGAATCCAAGCAACAGATGTTTACAGGAACTGAATTATTACCAGGTAGCAAGTCAAGCAAGACAGATACATCGCATGTTTAATAGAAATTTGGTTTTATACTAGTACAGCTGCAGGTGAGTTACTGCATATGAGCTCATCAGCCCAGCATTTCTCTCTAACAGCTGTAAAATAAAATTTGTAAAACCAAAGAAAATGATAACTGGGGGGGGGGGATGGATCCCATCACTGACCTAAATGAATCTTCAGAAATACCTGTGGGAATGCTAACAATGTCACTGTCATAGTTTCTGCTAAAGCAAACAGAAGGTTGACTAATCAAACTGGCAATTTTCATCTACTAATTGTGATGCCCTGAAGCTTGTTACACTAAAAATAAACTTATTTTTTGTTGAGCTGGTTAAAAGAAATAGCAGCCCACGTGCATTCACAAAAATATCATATCAAGAAGATTGACATCAGCAGACATGCAGATTTTTCTTCCCCTGGGCACCAAATTGCTGACGTATGTACATGCTCCTTTCTTGGCATAATTGATTTTCACTTTCTCCTTGGTGGCACATTCTTGGAATTGCTGGTGTCACAGCAAGCGTGAATATGCAAGTAAAGGACACACTAGCTAGGATAAGTCCAGAACTCCCAAACTTGAACCCAATTTAAAACAGAATATCAGTTTCTTTTAAACATTTATCTTAAGAAAAAAAAATGAAATAAAAGTAATCAAAAATGTGCATATTACATTAACATACCTCTGCTATTCCATGTTATAGTCAAAATCAGAGTGAATCACACACATTACAACCAGATTTTTTTATGCTTTTTCTACCCTGTCTTGAAAAACAAGACATGAGAAACAGTGAGAAGGCTCCACCATCTCCTGAAAACATAAAAATTTTCAGTTATGTATCACAAGTTGTAGCAGCTCCTTTAAGCAGACTGTGCCCAGCCAACATCTTTTTCCTTTAGTTCACCCTCTCCTGCGCAATAAAATGATCTGAGGTCCTCAGACCTCTGTAAGGGGTCCCATTACATCACTGATGCAAAGTAGAAGTATCACTCCATTTGACTTGCATTTTTTTAACCCAAGCTGATTCATCCACACCAATCAAGAATACAATTAAGACATTCATGATATATTACAGTGTTGTTTCCCAACTGAATGTACCTTAAATCTCAATCAGTAGGCAGGATAGTTCCCAAAAATTACAGATTTCTATGAGTGGAGTATCTATGAAAACCAGGAATCAAACAGGCTACTAGTGAAATTCTTCTGGCAGCTGTGAGAAAATAACCATTAAAATCTCAGTCACTAATTAACAGCCACACACCAGTATCATAGGCAACTCGTGTCAGATTATGTCAAATCTGTTATTTTGGCAGAAGTACAAAAAACTAGGGATTAGCACCATGTCCTCTCTAAATCCTGAGGAAGAGCTTTCCTTTCAATCCAAGGGGGAGCTACAGTACTGAGCATCAGTGAAAAACTTGTTTCACACTGCTCAGCAGAGAGTTATTCTCAGTGGTGTCACACAACTGACCTTATGCCAGCAAAAACATAGTCTGCTCTACAGATACAGAACAGACTTTTCACAACTAATTTTCCCTTTCAGCTAGGACTAAAAACAGACATAGCAATGAACCACATCTTAAGTTGCTCCTATATTTTCAGCTTGGCTTGCTCTTAAAATTGCTGTATACTTAAGGGGTAGAGCTGGTCAAGACCTCTTTGGCAAAGCATTTTGAAAATGGAAAATGCCATTTTCAAACTACAACATCCACTGTCTCTGACAAAACTATTATGTGGAAAGACTCATTGTGTTCCAGGACAGAGAGAAAGACAATGGCACAGTCAATAATAACCACAGACTGATGGCTGTATAGCGTGTTCAACCTCTCACTTCAAGCCTCAAGCTTACAAAGCTTTGCTTAGTTCAGAACCACAATTTGCAACTCCTTTCTCCCACTCCCATCTGCTACCAAGTTATTAATGCCATCGAGTTATTCTGCAGCATGAATCTCTGAAATTTAGAAGTCTTCAAATTCATCTAAAAGTGGCTTGAGAACATTTTTCAAATCTTAAAATTTGAATGCATCAAGTAAATACTGAACATCTGTGCAGCCCTACAGATAAGACCAAAACCCAAATGTTCTCTGAAGACAGACATCTGAGGCTTTGAAGCTTCACCTGCATTCTACTCCTTAAATTATAAGTTCTTACAAATGGTCAGTACTAACATGTGTGCATGTAAAAGCCCCATCTATGTCTCTGTTGTTACTGCTTGTGAAGTTTAATGGCATTTCCTGGACAAATTCCTTATCTAAGGTCCAGATAAAATGGTCCAGTCTATAACCAAGGCCATAAATCAATAAAACCCAGGAGTACAATATGCACTTTTAATTCACCATTCTTTTTCATGTTCCAAATGACAATGTCAGGCTATATGCCTAAAGTCTTCCAAAAGGGCAAGAACCAGAATATACTGCTGTAGCTATACCTGTAAAGGTGATGGGCATACAACATGATTTCTGGAACCGTACAGCTCTGTGAGTATAATGTACTATTAGAAGAGAATATAACACGCCAACACAGTGACCTGGCCACTTTCGAGGCCCGTAGATCTCTGGGTAACAGTTCAGACTCAGTCTCAAAGCAAGAAACAAGGCTATGCACTAAACCCAGTAGTGGTTCAAAAACCTAGGCCATGTACTATATTTGTACTACTGTGTATATAAAAGAGTAGGAATGGACAGATGAAGACTTGATCCCATTTTGTTATTTAATCAATGCTATGAAGAATGCCGTGCACGATTAGGTTAATTTTCCACACCAGTCCCTCTGGTTTTGTCTCTCTTTGCTTCCTTCAATGCAGATGCTAGGGCTTTAAAGCATGTTGACATACTGTGTTAAATGAAACCAAGTGTTAATAATAAACAGACCTGAGTGAAAGGTGACCAGTGACTCGAGTAGCTTGACAATGAAAGCTCCAAGGACAGCATTTCTAGAAGAGTCCCTTTATACTTGAGCTTATAGCCTCAGATCAGCATTAAGGACATTTGTAATGACTAATTTCTCATAAATACAATTAGATTTTATACACACAAGCACATTTGAGTAAGTTGTTTCCAAAATGCTGGTTTTTAAGATCAATGGAAAAAACTCAAGTTTCTTATTCCCTGACTCTCACATCTAACTCGATAATCTTCACTCTCAAATTGATTTCTCCTTCACTTTCATTTATTTTTCTTTGTTAATATTTCTTATTTTTACCAAGCTATTGCCCAGCAACTTTCCACTTAAGAGTAGACATAACTGTACTAGGGAACTGTATTCAAACACAATAAAGCAAAAACTTAATGCCCAAATACAAAAATATACAAAGTGCAACAGCGCGAAAACATCCTTATCGGCATCTCACAGATGAATACTAAAGGCACAGTGGGATTAAAAAATTTGTCAGCCAAGTCCATAGCACAGGCAGGAATAGAAACTAAACACTGCAAGCATCAATCCAGTTCATTAATCATAAGATAATAGAAGCTGTAATGGTGATGTTGGCCAGTACGAGAGAGGCTGAAGCAACCTTCAAGGTTGAGACAGTGACTGCTGCTGACTCACTCTGCAGCAAGATACTCCTCTGACCAACTGAACTGAACCACAGCAGTGTTGCCACAAAAGCAAGCTACAGAACAAGTACGTGCTGATTAAACCTGCTCTAGGGTCCACCCACCAGTAACATGAGGCAATGCCTGAGGAAAACATCTTCAAGATGCAAGCAATTCGCTGAGGAACAGAACTTACATAACTACAAAAACAATTAGACCTTAGAGAGTTTCTGTATCAACAGATTTCAACACTCAAAATATAGATAGCTAAAGGTCATTATCCACACTTTACAGAAAGAGAAATGAAATAAAATCATAACATGATTCATCTGTTACACGCTGTATGAGCAGAATTTAGGCCTGCAGCTCCTCTAATTTCTAAAAAACAAGCTTTCCAAGAAGACTGCACAGTATAGTGTACCCAAAACTAAGCACCTACCCCAGAGAAGGAACAAAAGACATTTCACTGAACTTCCATTCTAACACACCCCCCCAACATTTGTATACACATACCTAGGTGTGTATATAAACACAAAATATACAAGCCCCTTTACGTATGCATTCAAAGAAGTCTAAAAAGACTCTGCTGGACTACAGAATAGAAGAATGCAAACAAACACCAGAGTTTAGATACATGACTCAGGGAAGAGAGAGCATGCCTACCTAGCATAGTTTTCCTTCATTCTATTAGAATGTTTCTCAATTCCTACATTTCTTTCTTCAGTGACAGGACAGATCTAGTTTCTGATGTCAAAACCCAAACAAACAAAGAGATCAGGGTTTGTTTTTACAACAGATTGAATCTGTGACTAGAGCTCAATTAACTAGGTATGTTTTACTAAGATTAATGGACATATTCTTCTACAAGTCTCAGCAAATGTTTGAGTAAGGTGGGAAAACAGATTAGCACAGAAACAGAATGAGATCTGATACCTTTTTTTCATACATACTTATTGGCAGGCTTGCTGCTGTTTTTCTTAGTTGTAAATACTAGATGAGTTATTAAAAGATGTTCATAGCCTTCAGAAAGAAATATTCTCATGTTATACAGCGGCAGCCTACAAATTCCTACCTCCTGCTATCAATAACTTTTTACAAAGGACTTCAGGATATTTGAACAAGACTTAACAGAACTTGTCCCTCACCCTCCTCTGGCATTACATGTGGTAGTGCAGCAGGTCAGACCACTGGATTCAAAGTTTATGCCTTGGGAGCTTCCTTGGTGTCCAAGGCAGGCAGAGTGCTCTGAGAAAAGCCTCAGCATAAACAGGGATCAGATCTGCTACAGCACCTGCATGCTCTAAAGGTTGTGGAGTACATCCCAGAGATGGGACTGAGACTAAGAGCAAAACAGACTTGGTTGGGAGGAAAAAAACCTGGCTTTACATGTTGCCATTTAAGAGAAAAACCTCATTTAAAACAACAAAAATAAACACTCCAAAAGATCTGTTAGGATTTGGAAACCAAGAAGGAATTTAGTAGGCAAGCAGTAAAGATGATGAGTAGCTACATATCCATCTAAAATTATTGTGTGTTTAGAATGGATGACAGAGCATGTCCCCAAATAGTGAGCAAGAGTGAATCTATTCCTTACACTACTCAGTACATGTGTGTTCCCAAATTCCTTTGCCATGCCCACCTACCTAGACTGTCGTGCCTACTTCCAAAAAGGCTTTTCGCACATTAATCACCATGGAAACCAGAGAAGGCTTCTGCTACATATTCAAGCAGAGTAATTAAATAAATAACGTTAATAATAAAAATAAAATTAATGAATGCCTGGAGACAACTAAGCAAATAGTAACCCACCCCAATTCAAGTAAAATGAGAAACAGATTGCAAAAGATTTATTTACGTGGGGGAAGGCTGCTAAAATGGCAGCCCGCAGTCGCTCCTGGGCACAGGTGCGAGTTTGTGGGGCGGCTGGATGCGCCCAGGGAGCGTTTCCACGGGAGATCAGATTATGGACACGCACCCCAGTGTGTGCGGGACACAACAGGGGCTGGTCCCGCGTCAGCCCCCGGTTTAGGACCAGCCCAGAACCGTGAGGTGACTGGCTCAGGCAACTTGGAAAGAGAAACAAGTCCGGCATAAAGAAGAACACAAACAATTATTGCGGGGAGGCGGCGGCGGCAGTCGCGCGGTGCTGCTGCCACGCGTGCGGGCGACTCGGCCCGCCGGGGCACGGGGAGCTCCGGGCGTCGTCGGCGACGGTGCGGGGGAGCGCTCGGTGAGGCGCGCGGTGCTCGGTGCGCAAAGCAACGGGCGGCCGGGCGCTTGGGAATGTTTTTATGGAGGGAAAAACAAAACAAGCAACAAACAACAAAAAACACAACAACGACCAAACGCGGCGGAGGAGGGGATGGAAAAAGCCGCCGGAACAAAAAGGGGCAGATGTTGAACAAAACCCGAGCCCCCCCGGCCCGGCCGCGTTTTGAACGGGCCCGCGCCCGCTCAGCCAACGGCGCGCGGAGCGGCGGGGCGCGTGACGTCACGCGGCGGCGGGGGCGCGCGGCCCGCGGGCAGAGCTGTCAGAGCCGCGGGCCGCGCCGGCCTGCCGCCCGGGTGTTGAGCGCGGCGCCGGGAGATGAGGGTAGGCGCCGGGGCACCCGTGCGGCACGCGGGGGTGGGGAGAGGCAGCCGGGGCGCTGCGCAAGGGGGGAGGGGACGGCCGGGTTCTGCTCGGAGCTGCCCCGCGGCGGAGCCAAGCTCGCGTCCCGCCGCCAGCGAGCGGCTCCCGGCGGCAGAGCTGCCGGGCTCGGGGAGGAGGCTGTGACCGCCCGGGGGGCGCAGGGGGCGGCGGTGCTGCGTGGGCGCCGCGCAGCGCCGCCGGGGGCGGGTTGGCTGAGCGCGAGGGAGCGCCCGGATGCTGCGCCGCCGCGTTCGCTGCCCCGCCGATCGCCTCGGCTGTGCCGGTGGAGGCCAGAGGTGCACGCGGGCACCGCAGCCCCGCCGAGAGAGCCAGCGCTCGGCTTCCCCCGCTGCCATGCCGCCGGGATCGGCGCACGCTGCGCCCGACGAGGGTCTTTAAAAAGAAAACTGATGCAACAACGAGCGCCTTAAAGGAGTTTAAAGGGCTTAGTGGCAAACCCGGGGTGCGTTTCCCGCTAAAGCGTCTTGTCGGTGGGTGCTTAGTTGGTTATGAGCTTTCCTTAAAAACCCTGTGCCACTTCAGGCTATGAGCCAGAAGTGCTCATCACAGCCAGACCATCCTGAGAAGCGCCTTTGGGCTGTACTGCTATGGACCTTAAAAGGGAAAAAAGCAAATTACTAGGGAGTTACATAGCACAGATAGCAAAGCTGGCAGCTTCAGCATATGCTCTAGTGGTTCCTCAGATTGTTATGTACTGCAGCATCTAGGCCTAACAGATAAAAATCTGTGGAATACTGAGTAATCTTAATGCTTGTTTGTGGAGAACTGTGACTTTTCATTTCTTTTGATATTACTTTAGATTCTGCATTTTTTGTTTTATCTACGTCCTAAACTTCTGAAACTGAACTCCATTCCTCAGGTAGTCTATTACACAGATGCTATATTTTAATTTACTGAGAATTACACTTCCCTTATATCTGTATTACATATGAACATGTAAAGTCATCTGGTAAAACCCACAAAACAGTTCTGCTTACCAGCTTGATATATAAGTGAATCTGTCACCTTGATGAACAAGTACTGTTAATATTGGTATTTTTTCCTTACAGTGCACCTAGCACTCATCTGAGCTTAAGAACAGAAAAATGTTCTATATCCCAGCTGTAAACAGGAACGATTTGGAGAATTTGAAGGGGAAAATGTGCCTTGCATTAAAAAATTGCTCAGGAGAAGACTTATGTGCAAGACAGGAGTGCGGTTAGAAACAGCTGTCAGTTTAAGGGTACTGGGAATGGCTTAATCCTTTTCATCTACATAAGTGCTTGTCAGAGTATCTCAGTATCACGTTTGTTTCATAGCTGGTGAGACAGCAGCTCAAGGGTTAACACTGCCTTTTCACTTGATCTTCTAAACAGTCTTAACTATTCCAGCAGCCAGGGGGAACTGTTTCGATGCTGAATAGATTTTCAACCTTTACATACAGTAACAGGATGTTTTGTTTAGCCTTCTGCATAGATTTAAGCTGTAGCCAGTTCAAAACAAATAAATAAAAAAAAACCCTAGAGTTTACTCAAAGATTGTGGTATAGTGATACAGTTTGTGGCCAAGGGGAGGGAGGTGGAAACCCCAAACCTTCATGTGGTTTTTGTGTTGTGACATCAGGTTTGTTTCCTAAGCAAAAATCTCCAAAGAGACTGTTTAAAATTAGAGTTGTATATTACAGTTTATGTCACAGGATTCAGGTCCACCCAGTTCATGGTTTCATGTACATGTTAAAAAAAAAAAAACAAACCTATTTTGTTTGGAAAGGATGTGTCCCCCCCCCTGTTTCCAGTGATATCTACGTGCAGAAGATGCACTTGTGTTGAGACCTGGACTACATCTAGCTACAGAAGTGGTGAAGGATTTATCATCACAAGTGAAGTGTTTTGGCCAAAGATCTGACTTCAAAAAGAGTAAAAAGAGGAACATTAAGGCACAGTGTTTGTTTGTTTGTTCAGTAAGGCACCACTTCAGTATCTTTGAAATTCATAAAGCATTTTGTATTTTCATCTCTGTATAGTTTTATGCATAAAGAAGCAGGGTAAAACTGGGGAGAAAGAAGAAATCAAGTACAGTGAGAAAAATTCTTACAGCTTGTGCATCTACAGCCTTCGAGATGTAGTTTAAAGTGCATTTCAAACACCAAAGCCAGCTTACAGATGTGTGATTGCTTGGATTCAGAACTCAGCTTGAACGCTGAGGCTGCCTTCAGTCAAATATGTAATTGTGTTTAATGTATGCCTCTGTAAAACCCACACATCAGACATCCTGAAAGAAAGCTTAACCCTCTCTCCTTCTTTTGCTGCTTCTGCAGGAAACTATGCCCCAGACACCAATATTTTCCAGCATGCTTGGTTCCAGTTGTAGTGGGCAAGTGCAGCCAGACATGGGAGAGAGATGTGTGGACCCTGTTTATCAGGATGGGAACCTTGTTTCTGGATCACTGGAGGCCTTGATAGAGCGCCTGGTGCCCACCATGGACTATTATCCAGATGTAAGTAGCCACTGAAAGTTTTTTTGTTTTCTTCCCATAGTTTTCCTGCATTACTATCTGGATTGGTCCTTTCTCATGAAATCTCCATCTGATTCAAGATTAAGATATAGGCTAAAGATGAATTTATTTTATTTGCAATATTCATTCACTAAAGATGTTGCTCAGTGGGGATACTCTCTGTTTTTAAATGAGAGCACTTGTTAGAAGGATAAAGCCCTGTTGAACTCAAATGGGTGCCTTAAGAACCAATTAAAAGCAGCATTAGCCACAGAATTTTCATCCTTCTAAGCTGCTTTAGGTCTAATGCAGCCAAGATTAACTACTAACCAGCTCCTACCTAGGGAAGCAGACCTGAAAACATCTCTGATATTTTTCCTTTAATTTTCTATGCATATCCTAGTTACGCCACCAAAATAGATTTTAATTAAAATACTCTCTTTCTCCAGACATTTTAATGGGCCAAAGCTATAATAATGTATGTTCTTGAGCCTGAAATTGATTTTGCAACTGGTTAAACATCCTCAGTGCAGTCCCCCAAAGTAAATACTACTTATAACTCTAGGGTATGCAGTAAGAATCTGACCCTAGGATATTATTAAAATATCACTTTATCACTTAAAATTACCCCTTGTACCCATTAACGAAAAGTACTACTTAAATGAGTAGCCAAAGATCAGAGAGGCTGTATAACATATATTCTATTTGAGCTCTGAAAAAGCAGCAGCTATGGCAGAAATATCCCAGCACTTTGTGCAAACTAACAGGGGGGCAGGAAACTGCAATCATTATTAACTTGTATGCCAAACAATGTTTATAGTAGTGGGCCGTGCTATACCTTGTGTTTCTCAGACTAATTTGTGTAAAACTTCTTATTGTGGTCTCATATCAATGGCAATAAAGTCCCACCAAGGTCCCACATATATATCACACATCTTCACAATCCCCATCCACAAAAAGGGGACTCCCCATATGAGAGTTCTGTGGGTAAATGCAGCAGAATTGCCATCAGTCATCAGTAGAGGATTAAAAAAAGCAAAACCAGGATGGTTTACTATTCCAGTTCAAAAGTAATCCTAAACCTTATATTTAAATATGGCTAACATACGATTGTGCTACCAGTACCAAATCTTTTATAAGACTCAGAGGGATCCCTTTTATAAGCAGAGGGATAACCATTGTTAGACATTAAATCTCCCCACCCCGAATACATATTGTAGAACAGAGATGCTGAAGAAGGTAGTGGGTAGAGCTGGTATGGTATAGCAGCAGAATAGCTTTAGGGTGCTGTAGTTAAGCCTTCCAAGGAGTCAGTTCCTTGTCTTTTATGTCATACTGGAATATGGTTACTTGCTACTTGGATTTCTGGACTGTAGCTTAAAGGTTTTTTTTAAGTAGCTGCTAATGCACATCCCTTATTGTAACTTGTAACATAAGATCTATTTATAACACAGCTACTCTGAAAATGGTTCCATAAACTGAGCATTACTTAAGGGGTCTACAACTTATTTTGGAATGCTGCTGGTTTCCATGGTGCTATCCCTTCATCCCCCGCACAAGGGAGCATTCCCATTACCAAGCAGTCGTGGACCCCACCCTGTAGGCTGACAGCTGAAAATCCAACAGAAGCAAAGAGAACTCCAAGGAAAGAGAGATGGAAAACAGCATTAAACCAAATTCATCTCCTCTACAGCACAACACATACCTTTAGTTAAGTCATATCACCCAATTTAGGATTAATTATAAAATGAGTAGATAAATAACGTACAAACAACATAAAGAAGGAGCTGTATTT
Organism: Manacus vitellinus; assembly: GCF_001715985.3. NCBI lineage: Eukaryota > Metazoa > Chordata > Aves > Passeriformes > Pipridae > Manacus > Manacus vitellinus. The sequence goes on along the minus strand of NW_021940645.1, from coordinate 597,789 downwards.
GAGTCATCTTCAAACCCAAGTTTTCTATTTCAGTTCAGTTACATGTTTATACTTCATTTCACGCTCATTTCTATTTTTAGGGAAGTTGCCACAGAGGGTTGGTGATAGCCATGTAGGCTGATATCCTGTCAGAAGAGTAGCCAATCCTGTACATTCAAGAGAAAAGTATAAACGTCTCAGTCTCTGACTGCTCATGCAAAGAAAGGCAGCAAGATATTACCAATTAATTCGCACCAAGAGAAGCTATTGGTAACATTAGCAGAGGTTACCTTAGTTTCAGTGTGGCAGATCTGTAAGTTATCAGTACTCATTCAGATTTTTGATTAGTACATCTGAGCACAGTGCTCAGAAGGCATTCCTTCGTGTGTGCACATTAAGCTGATGATCACAGTAACCTTCTAGACAGAAAAAAAAAGGGAGCGGGGGAGAAAGCAAACACAAAGTGTCTTTATGTGCTGGTTACAGAGGCAAAACAAAAATGTATTTGCCATGTTGGCAGAGCACGAGACAGGCAAGGGAGGACAGGAAAGATAAGCGCCTACATTTGTGTACTGCTCTTCTGAGTCTTGTTTGTGTACAGGGACTTGTTCAGCACATAGAAAAATGTATACTCATGAGACAGAGGAGTTCGGAAGGTTAGGAATGGAATGTACCAGTCTGCAACCCTTGTGCCCAAGCAAGAAAATGTTTCAAGAAAATATTTCACAAACAAGAAGTTTGAGAATGAGCAGTGAGTGCACAAAGAAAAATTTTATTTTTTTTTTCCCCTCCTCGAAAAGTCATCAGTGCATTCTTGGGTCGGAGAGTAACAATTCCTTCTTTAGTCTTGTGTGCTCGTGCTCTGTCTTTTTTTTTTTTTAATATAATTCAGCTCATCTCTTAGCAACAACTTTAGGCACTAAAGGAATCTGGCTTCTTATTCTCTTGTAAAGCACAAGACCCTTTTGTGTTAACTTACGTTGTTCCAAGTGCAGAAAGGATTTTTTTTTTTCGGCTCTCCTCCCAAATACCTGTCACTTTTGTAGGATAAATTGAGCTTAACTTTCAACCTTACAGCTTATGGAAGCTTTTTTTAATCATTCTTTATCAAACCAGATAGCTTCATAGCTAAGTTTCCTTCCCTAAACCATCATCTTCGTGATTAGAGGGCTGCCTATGACACATTGCAGGTTTTTAGTTAAGACATTTAGCCTATATGTGTATGGTAGTGTAGGTGCAACAAATCACATAAATCCTTGATCTAGATAAGGTATATGACATTAATATGAAATATTACTATCCAAACCAACTGTGTTCCTAACCCCTGAGACCTCCCACTAAGCTGAAATGCATGGGTTAGCTCACCCTGAAATTTCTTTATTGGATAAGGAGTGGGTATTAGCAGAGAAGCAAGGAGTTGGGGATCAGTACTGCTGTCAGACCTATCGTTTTTAATTTGGTTCTTAATTGCAGTTAGTCCTTGTCTGTGCCAGCATAAGTAATACAAGTATTAAAAAACCCCTTCAATTAGATACTGGTATAGTGTAAACCTGCATATCTTGCTTCACCCTAACGGGACAATTTTGTTTTCCAAAGTACTGAACCTAGTTCCAGTTAAGTGACTTAAAAAACTGAATAAAAATACAGCAGATGGATTCCAGAACAAATAATTTGTTTCTAAACCCAAAAAGTCCAGTGCTGTATGGAAAAGCATTGCATGGGTCCAGTACAGCTATTCCTGATTACAGAGAGACATCAGCAAGCTTAAAATGGAAAGTAAGCACTTGTGTGGCCTGTATCTTCCTGCATCTTGCCAGTTCAACACTTCTATGAACATCAGATAAAACATTATCAAAGAAACCAAATAAAAGCACAGGTCATCTGTGTCACACTTTTCTTGCAGTATAACAATAGGTAAATGATACTGTTGAGTGGGCCTTCCTCAGAGTCACTCTGGATAAAGTGTCACACACTACACAAACTTTCACCAAGGAGACCAACTCTAGAATTAGCATGAGAAGCAAAATTACATCTTTCCTTAAAGAACATGTTCCAGCTTATCAGAGCACAGGTCATTACCAGGGCAGTGTGGCTTAAATTGTGGTTCCCTGCTACTTACACGTACAGGCAACTTTGAGACAGGCCTCTAAATGCCCCAAACAAGAATGTGGGGAAAGGATGAAAGTGTCAAAGATTTTTTTTTTTGTTTGTTTCTTTTTTCCCCCTCATCTCACAAATTCAAAATTGTAGTAGAAGTGAGGGCTGCTTCAGGTTTTCAGTACAAAAGTTTTCACGTAACCCAGTGACAGCTGACACACCCCACCAGCTGAATTCCTGTCCCAGATAGACCAGACTCACAGTCTTAAGTTCAGGGACACCAACGATAGCAATGGATACATGAGCTAGCTACAAAAAATAACAGAGGATAACTAGGCATAGTTTAACAAACACACTCTCCCCCCTCCCAAATCTCACGACCCAATCTTTCCCTTGCTTTCATTCTGAATAAGGAGTGTATCAGTTTAAGAATCATTCTCATACACGTAAGAATAAAAGACCTGATGTGTTGTCCCGTATCACAACCAAGTCCCTTTTTGTGAATCAGGTTAGCTTTTCAGCCTAATTTTAGTGCCCATAACTCACCACATACAGTACCACAGATGATAAAATTCTTCAAAACCAGCACAATGTCATTAACTGTTTCCAGATGCAGGTTCAAGAGCTACATTGAATTGCTTTTTAGAATTGATGAACTTCAAGGTTGTTTCACTGTAAATGTAAAAATAAACTCTGAAATTCTGGAGAGACATAAAATACCAAACAGAAGCCTAATTTCTTAGATTTCCTAAGGTACACTTGTGTGGGATGTTTGCAGCCATGTCATCAAGAGGGGAGGCTGTGCTACCACTGTCCTGTCACTGCCCTGGCCACCTGCTCAAAGTCAGCAAGAGCCTGATTGTTAGATGGCCCCAGCAGTCCATCTTCTGTAGGCATCAGTGGAAGCAATCAAGAGCCTGACCCAAGCTATCCATCCAGTTAACCCTTCTCCTCCTCTCTTCCTCTCTTCATAAACAACAGACAAGGCAAAGACTACAGATTAACTCTGGTTTTGATTGTACAGAATTAATGCTATTTCTAGTTTAATACATGAACCCCATCACTGATAAGATGTTCAAATCAGAATGAGCATTTTAAATGCCTCTGCTGTATCACACTCCACTCTGTTCTTTCATTAGCTTCCTCCAGAAGCTCAGGATAAAGTTATATGTTTAGATATATGCTTAATCTATTATACCTTTTCTCTCACTCTGAGAACACTGTTAATTTATATTGTTTTTAAAAAAAAAAATCCTTTTTCCCCTTCTGATATTTGGAGGTTTTTAGTGCTAAATTTGTACTATAGGGTACACTGAGTACTAGAAAAAACATTTTTTCATTAACAGCACACTTTGGTTGTGATTAGAGAGATAAACCCTATAACCTCTTTAGAGTTGTAAAGATACCACTCTTGTTTAACTACAAGTGTGTTTTGAAGACTGCAAGCGGACAAATTTGGTAGCTGATAGTAGATATACCATATTTTAGACAACTGGTCCAAAGTTTTTAGCTGTCTCAATTTACTTGCCCAGTCCAAGGTCATATATGTGCACAGTGACTATTTAAATGCACTTGGCTGTGGCCAAATTACATTTCTAAAAATACGGTCAAAGTAACAGTACATGTTCCAAATATAACAAAGGTTAATTGAAATACATTGTCAAGGAGATCCCCTGTAATTTCCCAACTCCACATTTTGTTAAAAAAGCCTAAAGGAAAAATGTAAGTACTTATGAGATGCTACTGTCATTAGTCAGGAAATTACATTCAAATGCAGAAACCCAGTTTCAAACAGTGGAGCAAGACTAGGACAGAAAAATATCCTCACTTCAATTAAACTATCCAAGGTATGATACAATGAATAGTATGTCCAGAGTATGATACAGTGATAATACAACACATTACAGCTTTTAAAATACAAATGGAGCAGCTATTTCTCATGAGAAATAATCACTTTTGGTATTTATTAGCAGTGTTCATACTCAAAAGACTCTGAAACAAGCCCCAAGTAAGTAAAGTCAAGCTTAAAACTAAATTATTGTCATAAGGCCACAAACTAAGCTAAAACTTGTATCAGTGATTGTGGGAAAAAAGAACAAAAATCCCCATACATGAAGAAATTACAGCTGTGGTTTGGAATACACATGAAGCAGTTTTCTGCAGCTCAGTGAAAAACAGTAACTCTTAAAGAAACAAAGCAGCATAAATAGTGGTGTTCAAGAGGCATAACACCCTACATTAGCTGTAGTTCATTTGTGTCTCTAGTAAGCAATGACTAATGAGGCATATTAAGTCTGGCATTTTAAAGGGAAATAATTTGGTAATCAGAAAACCCCAGAGTTAACAGCCTTGAAGCTGATAGCATTTCCTTTTAACCATTTCTCTCGAGACAGGAAAAGTTATGAAAATTTTAAAGGAAGGGAAGTTACATTTGTAGTTTATAGAATAGTTTTTCCAAGGAAGACAGATTAGTTTTGCTAAAGTTTTTCAATTTGTTTTGTTGATTTTGGGTTTTTTCTCTCTCCTTCCACAGAGAACTTACATCTTCACTTTCCTGTTGAGCTCTCGAGTCTTCATTCACCCACACGAGCTCCTGGCTAAAGTGGGACAGATCTGCATTAAACAGAAGCAGCAGCTGGAAACGGGGACTGAGGCAGAAAAGGTAAATGGACCATAATGTCCTTCAGTTAGCTCCTGTCATTTATTTTCCACTCCCTCCTTCCCATAGTAAAGCTAAATAGACCGATAAAGAATAAAATGAAATTGTAACTGGCATTTGTTCCTGGATGCACTGTTATTTGGGTCTTTTTCCTTGAAGTACCTTTACTTCACTTGCTAGCCACAAGCATAGGTTATGTACAACCTTACCAGTCAGATGCAATGTCTACAAACACGACTTTACTCGGGAGCTACAGGTCAGTGCAGCAATGTGTATCTGCCATGAAACCTGCCCAGAAAGTTGGTTTGCACTTTTGAGCTTTCACCAGCTTAGGTTTTTCTTGAGTCCCATTTCCCTTTCTTCAAGTCACCCTCGCCATCGTAATCAAGTGCTCAGCTGTAGGTTGGGGTATTTTAAGTTGGTGTAACAGTAAATCAGAAAGTTACCTCTCACAAAAACTAAGAGATGCACTATTTAAAAGGGTAACCTGTGCTGACATGTTTTACTACTATCGATTAAACCAAACTGGCACTTAAATCCATATAAGTATCACCACTTGCAAAGTGTGTATTGGAGGACTTTTTGACTGAATTGAAAAGTCAAGTCAAGTCTTTTACAGAAAAGTCCAAGCAGGGAAGCAAATGAGAGTAACAAACCCAGGATGGGATCAGCAAGTATTTAAATACCTAAATTGTTCAAATCCTTGATATGTTTTGCATCCATTCTTTGATGAGAAGTTACAAGCTCACATACCTAATCTTCAGCATATCGATAGTTCCATTTTGTTTTCTCCTTGGTGTATTAGCAGTCTGAGTGAGGAGTACAAAAGTAGACTCTGTGATTTGTCAATAAAGAGTTTTTGACAGCAATACTGACCCAAGGACTTCTTTCTCCTGGTGTGCAGCTTCTTATTATGTCATAAAATTACTCCACAGGACAAACTGACCATGGTGCAAAATACCTTTCATCCAGGTCAGTCCCCTCATCTACTCTCCAAATAGCTATTTAACTTGTCATGTAGGTGCTGGGGAAAAGAAGGGTTCAGGGAAAGAAGATGCAAGAAGCACTGCCTCCAGTTCTGTACACAGAGGTGATAACTGTTCCCACTGCCAAACTTAACTCATGACTGAGCAACCTCAAACTCTGCTCTGTAAATTGTGATGGTTCCTCAGCAACATGTAACTAAACAACAGGAGTAGGAACCTCTAAAAGATGCTGAGACCATCTGAAATATGGAATGAGTAAATCAGAGCTTTAGACATATATAAAGACAACTGTGAGTAGAAAGTGTCAAAATACATTTGTGAAGTAGTTGGATTTAAAGTTAATGGGATATAAGATGACACTTTTGTGAATGACAATGCACTTAGGAGATTTTCAAATGAAAGCAGTCTCTGGGGACTAAATCACCTGGTTGTTTAAAGATACAATACTAATTGTAAAGTATTATTAGTCTGGCTTCTTAGCAGATGTGCTGAAAAATCATGGCTTCCTAATAGAAATTAAATAGCATTACATCCTAACAACAGGATGTAAAATAGAGCAGCTCATACTCCAAACACCCACACTGTTACACCTTCTGCTGACAATTTGGAAACGGGCCTACAGGAAAACCAACAAGCAGCAGGATGACAATAAAACATTTTAGGGAGGCAGCTTTAATTTACATGTTTTTCTGGTTGCTCTTTCTACTATGCCCTTGATCCCTTTCTACTCCCTTAACATAAGCTGTAATTTTTTCCTGTCTTCTAAACACAAACTTCTTCGAAAACACTACATAAACTTCTGACATCCCTTTCATATTACTACTTTACTGCCCTCTACTGCAAGCACCTGTATGTTTTACAAAATAGTTTGGCCACTGGCATTTGCAAACATTTGTTTTTCTGTCTGGCAACAAATAAAAGCTCATTTCACATGCAGCATAGAAACTCTTGACTCAAGATACTGCTAAGTATTCACAGTCATAATCCATTAAGGCATCATCAGTTACCAGAACCTTCTAATTAAGTGGGTGCATAGCAGGAAATAGCTGACAAAAGCAGTTAAAGCATCTCTGATCATTTCTGATAGAGTATGCTTAGGCAAATCTGTTAAGACAAGAAGCTGGCCAGCTTGTTGCCTGAATAGTGTGTGAGCTGCAAAAGTGGCAAGAAACCAGATTCTGAGGTTACACACCACAATACTTATCTTTTTGTTGTTTTTGACATTACTGGCTAGCCAAAGAGTCATACAGAAATACAGCCCAGAGAAAAGTGGATTAAAAAGAAAAACAATCTGCGATGTCTTGGAGCCTGCTTAGAGTCCTTTTGACTACTCATAAATAAAGGGAGAATTTCACAGTTCAAGACATCAATTATAATAAAGAAGTCAGTAGTTAAGCTTGACCATAAAGGAAAAAAAATTAACTCTCCCTAAGTGCATTAGAGATTGTAAAGATTCAACAAGGTTGTCACAGAAGAAAGCACTAGTATAGTATTACTGAATGGAAAAAAGCTGCAAAAACGGTTGTGCATTATTTCTGCAGCTTGAGGATATTTTGTAACTAAAGAAGTAAGAAATAAAAAGTGAAAGTAGAAATTAGTTTCTATTAAGTTTGTCTTGCCTGTCTTGGAATACTTAAGTCCCTTTAAAAATTATAATTTCCCCTGGGTTTTGTTGCCAGTAAGTGCTCCTTTTTAAAACCAAAAATAAAAGAAACACTCATAACCAGGTCATTGTCATTAAACCTTTCCTGCCATTGCCCTCCTTTCTAATTAGGAGTTGTTTCTCAGTCCTGTCTTGTCTCATGCATAACAGGGTCAACCCACAGTACTTAGATTAATAAAAGTATTTTTCTCTTCAAAGAAATGTTTATGGGAGAATTATTCCCATGGACTCCAGAGAACTCCATCAGGCCTCACAAAGGGAGTCTTATGTCTGGAGTAAGGCTACAGGAAAAGTAGGTTGGTAGTTTTATCTCAGCCATGACAGAAAGGAAACTGTGTGCTGGTACCCACAGACCTGCCTGATTTCCATCTGGTACCCACAGACCTGTGTGATTTCCATCTAGGTTATCACATGCATCAAGCCTGTCACGTTGCTTTGGGTTTCATCAGAGTGCACATGAAACAGAAATCCCGTGTTCTGCTGCACCTGTGTCTCTTAGTGTTGCTCTCAGAAGGTGTACCTTATTTTCATGAGCATTAAAAGCATCTGATAAAACATTAAGCTTTTTTAGACCTGAAGAGCAATATGGTTTGCAGTTTGTCTTGCAACAGATGCTTGGCTTTCTGTCATAAAGGAGGCAAACCAAAATAACTCACGAGTGGATCCAAGAGATGGGAAGTCAGTGTTCCTAAGGCACTGTGTTTTAAGCTGTGCAGGGAGTATAAGTTGAGATAATTTGCCCTTAAATACACCAGCATTAAAAAAGCATCAGCTATGACTGATGTGGTCTCTTCAGCTGCCGGGGTCAGTCCAGATAACCCATAAATTCTTTATGAACTAAGTATTAACATAGAGATGCTTACCATGGACTAAGGTAGGATTTTGGAACCTTTCTGCCCCCACCCCTCCTTTTTCAGTTTCAAAAATTAAAAAGAAAGGATAGTCAGGATGATTAATACTAAAAAACAGTTCTGTAGCAGCTTTTGGTAAACAAAAGTGGAGTAGTCATGGCCTGTTAACTTTAATTGAATGGAAGTGCACTGGCTGCCTAATTAATTGTCTATCACCACCTAGAGATTATTCTTTTATTAATGTCAGGCTCCATGCATTTCATAGCAAATAAGTATAGATTGTCTTTTCCCCAAGGCAGATGACAATGGGAGCTTGGAGGACAGACAGCTATAATCTGGAACTCTGTCCCATGCTGTTGAGAAATACCTTGAAGCTGGGCTCCACAGGAGAGGCACTGACAGACACTGTTTTGCAGGAATGCCCACTGCTGGCAAAGATAATAGTCATTTTTTCTTTTTGCCCTCCCTGCCTATCCATTCTGTGCTACTCTCACTAGCAGCATCAATTAAATGCTGTCAGTAAAACCAGCTAGGAAAAGCAGTTTGGAAGTCTTTAAAAAAAGCAAACACAAACAAACAAGGAAATTCCCTCTAGACTTACAAGGAGCCCTGGGTTATTGTCAGATTGAGGATTCAAGGGTGCATGGTTTAACTTCAAAGTTCTTATCAGTCATTGCTAATATTCTCCTTGACATATAATGCTGAGATGTTAAAAACAAAACAAAACAAAAAAACCAACAAAACTTAGTTTAGTTGACTTTTGGTTTTGATTAAATAAACTGGGACGTACTATGATCAGATGATGTTTTGGCTGGCATTCCTACCAGTATTTGGAAGACATTCTCTATTTGTCTTAAAAGAAAACACACCAGTTTCCTGTACTGACACTCACATGCTCAGTCACCTTCTGCCACCCCCAAGAGGCTGCTGGGCAGCACAATGAGGAAAGTGTTGTACATGGGGAAAAGGAACTGCTGTCTAGTGGGACTTCTGGCTTACACAAGTAGAGAGGTAAACACAAACCTTCCTTGTTGTCCCCAGTGCTTCACAGGCTGGGTGAGAGGATAAATATAACCTAAATTAAGTTTTGATGCTTCTTGTCCATTAAAAGTGTTCTTAGCATTCACACTCCCAGTTTTACAAGAGTTCTCCCTTCCATTTACTGATGGTGCTCTCCATTGCTACAGCAGTGGAGTAATTGGCATCCAATTCACGTCTAGCTGAAGAAAAGCCTTAGAAGATTCACAGGTAACAAAAAAACCTGAAAAACATAGCTCTCCCTTTCTGTGGTTGATAGCTTTTTGAGCAAAAGCCAATACTTTTTATTTTCTAAGTCTATTTTGATTTAGATATCATGGAGAGAACACACACGTCTTTCCCGTTGTTCATTTATTTAATATACAGCTCAGTCTGGACAGTCTGATAAATTCTGGAGAACAGAAATGTCTTTGTGAACGTTTCTCATGGAAGACAGTCAGTAGAGTGCTGTAGTTTGTATGAATTTGAATTCAAACACTAAGGTACTGCTGCCTCAGGTGGCCTAAATCAGCTTAAGTCCCACAGACTGCAGTTAAATAAGTCGCTTGAACTATTCTGTCATCTTCCTGGCTTTATACAACTAACCTTGAAATATCTTCAGATATTTTGGTAAGAGACATTACCAAGCTATAATAAAAGGAGGCTAAATGATACTATTTAGGAATCTAGCTCACAGTTAAATATGTTCTTTTTTTGTTCCCTTCACCTACTAATACTGCAAAGTATTTCCAAGGGTGTCTCTAGATTTCTGTGAACCTTCATCAGCTAATTCAGTCTCCATTCAGAAAGGTCTGTGGTCAGTAATCACCTCATTGTTTCTTTCTAGGCAAAACTAAAATCCTTTGCTGCCAAAATCATTCAGCTGCTGAAGGAATGGACTGAAACTTTCCCCTATGATTTCCAAGATGAAAAATCCATGAAAGAATTGAAGGAGATTGCTCACAGGATCACACAATGTGATGAGGTAGGGGTGGGTGAGGAAAAAAAGTTAAGTTTAAAGCAGTATTTGCCAACTGTTATATGTGGTTTGTCATATTATACACAATACTGCAGGCAGTATTTTCTAAATGAACTAAAGCAGCATTTGCTAAGCTGTCAGTGTAACTACCAGGACATGGGCTGACTGATGGACTTAATAGTCCATTAGCAGAAACTGTCTATGTCTAATCACCAAGTGTAAGAAGAAGAGACAAAATAGTCATGACAATATGAAAAGTGACTGTGGTGCAGAAGGAGAAAGAACAGTAACTATAATGGCTCAATATAGCCAACTTTAATAATGAATTATGTACCTTCCTTTGTACATTGTTATTGCTCTGTATGTCTAAGTTTTGCAGGACATGTGAACTAGTTGTATCAAGTGTACTCTTGACCAGAGTGAAGATTATTATTTAATAGCTCATTCCCAGCTTCTAACAATAATAAGCAGCTGTTTTATTGCTGTGTTTCAGGTGACATGCACAGTATTTCTATAAACAAGGTTATATTTGAGCTCTGCTAGATACTCAAATCACCAGTCTTAACAGCTTTGAGTTTTTAGCCTGTGAAGAAAACTAGGCCTCACAAAAGACTTTTAAAGAGAATTTGAATAAAACAAGGACTGTTAGTTATCGGGAGGGGGTGGGGAGTGTTTCTTGGGGTTTTTTTGTTTGTTTTGGGTTTTTCCAACACTCACAAAGCCTACACTTTTTGCTTATTGAGAAAGTCACCGTAACTACCATGAGAAGGAAAAAAATAATCGAGAACTGCAGGAGAATTAATTGTAAAATGCCTGTATGAATAGGAAGGCTTACTTACACAGAAGTAGAAGCTTCTCATTGTTTTTAAACCCACAACCTTAAGATATTTTTGAGAACAATTAGCAGGAAATGGGAAGACAGTTGTATTATGTGTTCTTGTTGATTCAAGTACAGAAAAAATGAAGAACAACAGGTTTGACAGCTCTGCATGAATCAAGGATAGGACAATACAACTAGGTGTCATCAAGTTATCAAAAGCAAGTATGTCACCTCTGTTGCATCAGCAAAGCTGTTGACGTGGATGCTACTATGAAAATGTCAGTGCCTTAGTAGGAGGAGAACAGGAAATAGGATTATAATATTCCTTCTATTCCCTTTGTAGACAAAGACAAAGAGGTTGGCAGAGACAGTAATGTAAAAGGGGACTTGGCAGAGGTTTTATTTAGTGTCTATATCTTAGTAGTTAATTTGTCTGTTACTTTGAACTAGAAAGAAGTCGTGCCCTTTCTTTCTCTTCCCTTTCCCTCCCACTCTGTTGTGTATGAATAATTGGCATTTGAGAAAAACACATCTTCATGGGATGGCTCAGTGCTGTGGTGTCCAAGGCATCTGATGACATCCATTAGTTACAGCATCACCATGTTTATCCCCTTACAAGGCTACCAGTCAAGTTTCATCAGTGATGAGCTCTGCCACATTTGACCCCTAGGAAACATAATTTGACAAAAAGCAGCTTTTGCTCTTAAGTTTTTCTTACCACATCAAATTACCCATACTATGCTTCAGTGAGGAATTATGGTAAAGGTTTGGGGGTTTATTTTGTATTTTAAAGCTTTCCAAATCCCCTTAAGACACTATTCTTCATTTATAAGGTAGAGAATCAACTGAGGACTCCTACAAAGCAGTCAGGTGTTGTGCTAATGATATCAGACAGCATACCAAATAGCTATAGCTACAGCCAGGGTTGCACCCCAAAGGAAGTACAAATGTCTTGTTTGAACTCAAAGGACAAATTATTGTACAGTCATTGGCTTATTTTTCAAAGTTGAAGGAAAATTTAGGGTAAAACTGGTAAGGAAAGGAAAGTGCTAAATATCTGACATTTGTCTGAGTATTAAGATGCTAATAAATTCACAGTAGCTTAAGTAAGCTGTAGTTTTTGTGTCACTGAGTTTCTTTGTTCACTTTTAAGTCATATCTGCAATACTCTCACGTATCTTCAAGTTTAATTTTCTACAATCCATATCCAGAAAGTCTGCTTCCTCCCAGACGTATGGGTAAGTCAGGCATAGCAGCTGAAGTCAAATGATTTACAATAGAAAGCTCAGCATACCAGAGATCAGGATTAGTGCTTTATTTCAGTTCCCACCACCACTCTCCCTTGGCATTTTGGAACACTTGTAGCACAGTATCAGGAGTGGCTTCAGCCAGCTGCTGTTCAGCAGTAACCCAGTTGCCTCAAGATGAGCTACACTGCCTTCAGCTTTGCATTTGATTTCACTTGGGAGTCAGATTATTGGCTTGTAAAGCAACATTCTGACACCATTATCGCTTAATTATAACATGCAATATACAAGTATTTGGTAGTCATCATCTCTCACATCTGCCACATAATTTCAGTCATCACTGCACATTAGTGGCTTCTTTGAATGGTCACAGATTCATTGCAATTCTTTGTAGTGGATCCAGTTGACTGGCAGAAACCAATACAGCAGGTTGTAAACTAAAGGTCAACCTTGTGGGTATCTTCAAGAGAAATAATTTGCATGAAAGCAAGAGAGGGATTGTGTAATAAAAAGGAGAAGGACTATCTGCAGTTGAATTAATTTTCCTAGCAGCAGAAAGAACATGGTTGGAGAATCTGGGTCATTTAAAGCAGAAACAGGAGAGATAGAGGAGTAGGAAAAGGATCAAGTTAGCTCTTTGCAGTTGATCTCAGAGAAATGCCTGTAGGACACAATCAATGGCAGAAAAAAAAAATCACCTTGCCTCAGTTGTCAGAACACTGAGCAGATTATGTGTCTTTGGCGTTACCAGTATGTATCCTCACAGATCCTGTATTTAAAATCTGCACCTGATGAACAGAGAGGCATTTTAGTTGTCCAAGAACATGACATCTATTGTGCTCTTAACCTAATCTTTGGATGCTCTAATTGTTCAAAGCCAAGCCAGAGTATTTCAGGGGTATATTCCTGGTCATAATGTGAATTCCCTGGATTCTGCCTGGGCTAGATAGACTGGATTCATCAATATGTCCAAATGAGAAAGAGCTTTTTGGCACTTGGTGCACAGAGGTTCCAAGAAGCCTTATGCAAGCAACTCAACCTTTCACTATACCCAGCCTTCAGCTGTTTACAGATGCCTTTGAAATGGGGTACTAGGGAAGGGAACAGACCAGCCAAGCAAGTGAAACAGAGCTGGGGAGGCAGGCAGGCATAACAATGTTGTTACAGAGCTGTGTGGGCATTTAGGACAAGTTCATTTGTCACAGAATGATCAGCTCAGAGAAGATGAAAGAAAGTGGATAATAGACATTTATTTTTCCCAGTCAGAAATTCTCCAGTGATCTGTATCTGCAATAGCTAAAGGTTTTTAGCAGTCGTTGTTTCTGCCTTTTGCTTAGGAAAATGGGACAGTGAAGAAGATCATTAGCCAGATGACACAGAACCTCCTGATGGCCCTCTCTGCACGGAGCCAATACCAGGAAATCAGAGAGAAATTCCGGCAACCCGTTACTGACAAAGGCACCATCCTCAAAACCAAGCCACAGTCAACTCAAAAGGACATCCTGAGTGTGTGCTGTGACCCTCTGATCTTGGCACAGCAGCTGACCTACATTGAACTGGTGAGACACTGATTGGTGTGAATTACTTTGTTTTCCGTTTACTAGATATTATTACACTCATCAATATGAATTTTGCTATGGCTTTCACTGAAAGCCTCCAGTGTTTCAATCAAAACATACCAAGTCAGATAATGAACAAGACCAATTAGGTACAACTATAAAAACACCTCACACATCTACCCTGTAGGAAGATAAAAGTTACCAAAATGTTCTCCTAACTTTGACTTATTGATTCTTTTTTTTTTTCACTGAGCTCCCTGTTTGTCTGTACAGTAACAATCTCTCATCTCTCCAAATGCAGGAAAGGGTGAGCAACATTTACCCAGAGGATCTGATGCAGATTGTGAGCCACATGGACTCCCTGGATAATCACAAGGTATAAAAAAAAGAGTATAGAGGGAAAAAGAAGCAAAAAATAACCAGAGTCAAGAGCCTCCATAATATATGTGGAGTGTACACATATGGAGTATACCCTGTGCAAGAAAAACTGAAATTTTCTAAGCTTCTTTAAGCTTATGCCTTAAAAAAATACCCAACAAGATTTTATCAAGACACAAAAAGGAAGTTTATCCTTTGGTACGTTGGCTTTATGACGACACAGGATAGATTTAACACATGGCCTGTTCTCTTGCAGTGCCGAGGTGATGTGACCAAAACCTATAACTTGGAGGCCTATGACAATTGGTTCAATTGTCTCAGCATGCTGGTGGCTACAGAGATTTGTCGGGTAGGTATTCGTAGAAAACAAGATAAGCAAAGGGATGCTGGCCCTAAGGACAAAAGGCAGGCAGTGGTCTAATAGAGATTTAAACATTAGCAGGGCAATTAAAGATAATGGCATTATTCAAGCATTAAATTATTTGCATGCTTCTATGATTAAGAGTTCAAGGCTATGTTTGGCTTTGCATATATTCTCTAGTTTTGTGCAGCTTCCATAGTAGCATTAGTCATGCAGTGAAATAGAACTTGTGTGGACTGAGTTAGGAGCTATTTTGGATTTTTTTTTTAATAAATCCAAAGATTCTTAAAAATACTCATATTTAAATGCAGTTTTACCAATAAACAGCTGTCCTTCCACTGCATTTAGATATCATTAGCACTGGTATGTATTCACTTTTTAATTTATATTCATTCATTATAGTAATGCAATATTCATTGTAGAAAAATTGAGAATAGGCTTTCTTAAAGCCTAAAAAGAAAGTGGACTACTGGAAAGGTTAAAAAAAAAGGGGGGGGAGAATAACCTTATTAGAGGTTAAAGTAACTTCTATCATATAATAAACAAAGAAATGGAAGGTGTACTGCCCCAGAAATCCCCTTTCTTTTTTTCTTTGCGTGTGTGTTCTCTTTTTAGATTCCTATTAATGTGTACCAGTTCTAGCAAAAGGGAATTTTTTTCTAGGCAATTAATTTTGCTTTGCCGTTTTTAAAAGAATTTGCAAAACAGGTGTTCAGCATCACTTGCTTGATCCTATGCACCTTTGCATGTGTGGGAATTTGTATATTTGATCATCATTACTACCTGCTCTCAAGAGCTCATTTAGGAGTACATGCAGCAAAATGAGAAAAGCAGAACGTGGCAATTGTTTTCTCTCACATTTTTACGTTACATGCCCCTGATCTTAAGTCTGTCCAATGCTTTCCTCACTTCTTGAGAGGTTTAAATGTTTTGCATATATTCTTTCTGATAGGAGTGTCATGTTAGCTTCCTTTTCCAGTAACAGGAAATTGCTGAAAGTCCCCAGCTTGTTTATGCAAGATTCCCAAAGACATTGACCTTAGGTATAAACAAAAATTTACACTCCCCCACAACTACACAATTAATTGGTAGTAGCCCCAAATATTTCTGCTATTTCATTAAAAATTAGAATCTTAACAAAATACCCTCAGGCCTAGTTTATGTCTATTCAGTCAACCTGTTACAATGCCTTTGGCTGGACATCCTGTCCAAAATTCAGACTGTCCCTTCCCTCTTAACAGATCTTGGGTTTTTTTCCAGATTGTAAAGAAAAAGCAGCGCACAAGAATGGTGGAGTTTTTCATTGATGTGGCAAGAGAATGCTTCAACATTGGAAACTTCAACTCGATGATGGCTATTATCTGTGAGTTTTTTTAACACAGATGGCAAGGGGCACACCATTTTACAACCTGACTGGCAAGGCTTTGCTCACACTTGCCCTAAATTGGCTGCCCACATTATCATGCACACTTCTACAGGGGCAGTGTCTGCCATTGACAGATTAGTGTGTAGGTGGGTGAGTTTTAGCTACAACTTCTGGTTGTCAAGCTGAAATGCCTTCCAGAATGTGTGGTGCTGATACATAAACACAGTTATATTAGACCTATTTTTTTTTTCCAACTCGGTTGTTTCTTTTTCTCCTCTCTCTGTGCATTCAGCTGGCATGAACTTGAGTCCTGTGGCACGGTTAAAGAAAACTTGGTCCAAGGTCAAAACAGCCAAATTTGATGTTTTAGAGGTATGTATAAAGTTTTAACTTTTATATATAAATCTACCAAATAGTTTAGTCCAGACCTCTGCTAATTACTACATCAGAGATCACAGGGACACCTGTCAGTGCTCACCACCACATAAACGTTAGGAGGAGCATTTCCTGCATTTCAAACTCTCTACGTGTCTGCAAAGAAAAGTGGATGCAAGTTTTCTTCAGGCTATTTTTTCCTAGCATATTTTTGCCCGTTTAACTTCAAGGTAGTTTCCACTCCAGTAAATGCTGCCTTAAAAGTAATTAGAGTCCTCCACCTAGTGGCGATCTGCATGGAAACAAAACCCAACTGAAACGGTCATCAAAAAGAGAGGTGACTGCAAATGAGAATATTGGGGTTTCCCCCAGATAGTCATCTATGATTTCCTTTCAGTCTGCTTTGCTTCAGCGGTTAATGGAATAGATGTAAAGCCAGCACAGAATCCTCCTTTCAAACAAGATAGAAGTTAGAAAAACCTGATTAGTATGAAGATGCTCTATCTTGAAAGTCTAAAAAGGGACCAAACAAATTTATAAAGAATGAACTCTGATGGTTAGATCGAAGTTTCTTATTTGTAGGACACATGCATTACTTGACCATCTTTTTCCCCCCTGTATAAAACCAGCATCACATGGATCCATCCAGCAACTTCTGTAACTACCGCACAGCCCTGCAAGGAGCAGCACAGCGATCTCAGACTGCCAACAGCAACAGGGAGAAAATAGTCATCCCAGTTTTCAACCTGTTTATTAAAGATATCTACTTCCTACACAAAATACACACCAACCGCTTGCCCAACGGGCAGATAAATTTCAAGGTAGGACTTTGCTGTTGTAGAAACTGTAATGCTTGTTAAACATTATCCATTGCAAATATTTGCCAGTTTTGAACTCCTAGCTCATTATATTACCAATTCCTTCAGCTTTGCTGTGATCTAGACAAATCATGTCCCCTAGACATCTAGGGGAAATGATTTGAATCACATTTCTGTGAAAGCCAGTGGTTGCTTTTCTGTGGCAGCACAGCAAGCCATCACATCGGATCAAATTCTAATGGGTAACTTCACCCTAAATCATCAGTGTGAGCTCACTGAACCTCATCCATTTAGGGTGCTATAAATGCTCCACACAACCAGCAAATTGTATTTATCAGGTCTTCAAGGGAGGTTCTACAGGTTCTGGATTCTCTCTCCCCAACTAATAAACATGCATGTCTAAAAGACCACAGACTGTCAAAAATTTTTTTGACAAAAATTTTTTGTCATTACTAAGGCTGGGTAAGGGGGCACACAGAATATACAGGATCATGGATTTCTTAAAATCCTAGGAAGGAAAGGATATCTGAAGTTTCTATATGTTATTTTGATTATTTCCTAAATTGAAAGAATGCTTTATGAAAAAATTAGGTATGTCACACTTCATTTAAATTGAAGTTTGGAAGTGTAAAAAGTAAAGTAAATAAAAACAACCATTTACTGTCCAGTTCCAGTCACAAGCTAATATGGCACAGAAAATAGGCCAAGGCACTATTATATATGAAGAAAAGGTTGATGATGAAAAGAATTCAAGGCAAAAGACTGGACAGCAGAGATATACTCTTCTAAACTTGAGAGACTAAGTAACAGCTGATGAGGAATTAGGAGCAAGAGAGCAAGATGAAGGGTGCAGTAAGAAGAAAGGATAACAGTGAATTCTGAGTAAGGGACAATAAGAAGCAGCATGAACAAGAACAAGACTGAGATCTTCTGAAATTGAAACAAAAGAACTAATATTTGAAAAAAATATTATTTTAATAATTCTCTTTTAATTAATTCATGCAGAAGTTCTGGGAAATTTCAAGACAGATTCATGATTTCCTGACATGGAAGCAGGTTGAGTGTCCTTTTGAAAAGGACAAGAAGATCCAGAGCTATCTACTCACAGCACCCATTTATAGTGAAGAAGGTACAATCCTTTACTGAACATTATAATGAGTCTTCCTACTTGTTGAAATGCAGACAGAGTATGCAGCTAAAAATATTAATGTGCAAAAATGTATTTGATAGCATGATCAGCATTTCCATATTGGTTTCTGATAATGAAATTTATTCTCATCAAGTCTGCTAAGTTACACCCGCTATATATCCTTTAGACATTTTTTTTTTCAGTTGAAGAACCCACATATCTGATTTTTCTTATTTTATTTACTAGCTCTGTTCATTGCATCCTTTGAAAGTGAAGGTCCAGAAAACCACATGGAAAAAGACAGCTGGAAAACACTCAGGTATGAAGCTTCCTCAGAACATAAGTCTTTTTGGAAACACACACAGGCACGTCATCATCGGCTTCTTCTGTCCTATTTGCATACCCAGCTTAAAACCAAAATAAAATTGTTTTCCCTTCAAAATTCAAATCTGAAGAAGTTCAGTGAGGCTTAGATTTTGATACAGCTTTTTCAGCAGATCTGTTGATGCTGCAAGATCATTGCTGGGACTATGAAAGAGACTATGCTTTATTTTGGCTATCAAATACAGTAAAATAATCTACATTTTTAGTAGCGCTCAGACACACTTTTCTCAGGGAAACAAACGCATAGAGATACTAAGAAGGTGCTCTCCTCATAGCTATCCACTTACAAATCTTATAAAAGGATGAAAATTTCTAAAAATACTCCAGTTGTCAGCCTTCTCTAAGGGATAAAGTCCCAATGACTCCTCATCCTTGTGAGAATGGGAAGCACCATTTCCATGTACTTGATGAGATCAATTAATTAAATTTCATCCAACACTGAGGCCAAGGCAGAGAGATTCAGACCTTCATAAATCATAAGATTTAACATATCTGTACCAGATAAAGAATGATAAGGCCTGTATGCCCTGAGCTGCAGTTGAGCTTCATTATGACTACATTGTCTTCGATGAGACATCATTTCTTATTGATCCCAACGTTTCTAAGAAAGTCCATGTAAGCTTTTTACTTATGACACCAGTGCAATGTACCTCCCATGAAATCCAACACTGTTCAGCATGCAACAGTTTAGGGTGACAGAGGAGCATGTTATATGCCTGAGTGAATCCTAAGGCCCCGAGGTAATGTCATGCAAGTTAAAGTTTCATTTCATTTAACATCAGCATCCTTACTGGAATTCATAGATGTATTCCAGTTTCTAGCAGTTGAAAATCTATCCCTTGAAGAAAAGCTAATTATGCAAGATAGATCCATTGCAGATCTGAAGAACTTTTTGTTCTGATAGAAAAAATAATTTTACTTTTTTTGTTACTTTGTCTTTTAGGACAACTCTGCTTAATAGAGCCTGAGATTTTTGGATCTGATTTGCAGACTTTGAAGCACATCTAATGAACATGTTTTTACAACATGAATGAAAGACTTGGACTGTGCTAAGAAAGACCTCACTGGATGAGGTCTGTTTTGTATATACAGTAACTTTTATGAAATAAAATGTGGTAAATATTTCACATGTCAACCTTAAGGCACTTACTGAAGGGTTTTGGTTTTTTATTTTAAATATAAGGGCAGGGCCCTGTTCTCAGAGATGAAATGTATCATGGGAGATGGTATCCCTGGGGAGATCTTATTCTATCAGCATCCAAATTTTTATTTTTTATTACTTCCACCAAAATAAGTAAAAATTAAAACACACATCCAACTGAAGCCAGTGTTCAGGTTAAATACTCCATTGGACCAGTACCCTACAGAACACTCAACACGTCTCTAGCTTTGAAATTAGCAAAACTGTTCACAGGTGTTAGTAAGTGTCTGTAGAGTCAAGGCCTTTGACATCTGCAGTAAGCATGTTCCTCTCCTACATCAGAAAATAGTGCCTTACAAGGTACTGATCTCGTTTAGTGTACCTTATTACGCTGGACTGGAAGTAAAGGAAATAAAAATATGGATGTCTCGAAACCAGCTACAATGTACTTTTTAAATAAAATGGAGAATTATGGCACATGAAGTAGAGTATACCTGCCTGTAACACTGATGGTGCAGCAAACCTATTTTTGTTACATGATTTAAAGAGATAAGACGGGATAACTGCTGGGGTATGTGCGTTTGTGTGTGAGTATGTGTGCGTGCACAGGTGATGATGCACACATGTCTAAGTTTTAATACTTCTGGGAACTATCCTTTAAATTCTGGCTGTCAGAGTAGTTTGTGTTTTCCTTTTGAAAAATCAGGGATTTTTTTGTTTGTTTGTTTGAAGAGAAGGATGTCTAACCTAGATTATCTCTGCAAAACAGGCCTAGTATTTTGTTTTAAAAAGAGTTTTTGGAAAATAAAAAAAATCATCACGGGCTAGGGAAAGGGAAGTAAACTCAGATGTCCAATTTGAAGTTAAGGCTAAAGTTTCCAAAGAAGCTTAAGAGTTCTTCACCACTGAATTGGTCATTTAATTCCCTTGGTTCCTTTGAAAAGTCTAGTCTGCACTTACAGACAATTAAAACAGAGACCAATTTAGGATGCAAGCTTTTTCTAGTCTTTTGCAAGGCATGTCTGGGCCAGAACCCATTGAAATTTAAGGGCAAACACCATAAGAAATTAATCAAACCTTTGAACCCAGGTCAGTACCAAAATTAGAGGTGATCTGCAAACCCATTTCTAGTTTCTCCTTTTAGTGTTGAGTTTACACCTAATTCAGCTATTCAAATTAGTACCTGAAGAGCTTATTCAAGGTATTCATTTCCAGGAAAGAAAATATATAGTTCAGAACTTATTTTCTCATCTGATCTCTGAATTAAGAAAAAAAATAAGCTCAGATTAAAACTATTTTGTCTAATGAACAAATTATTACTCACAAATACCTACTTGGCCCTTCCAGTAATTGTTCTCTTAAGGCTTGAGGGCAGAATGTAAAATAATGATTTGAGCCTGATGATTAGATTGAGGGTTTTAATCGAGTTTTTGTTTGTTTGTTGGGTTTTTTTGGTTGTTGTTTTTTTTTAACCAACAAAAAACAAGTCCCTCTAGAGTTGACAGTGGTTACAGCCTCCCTCACAGAGCATTGCAGAAGACCCCTGCAAGGACGTCTTTTAAAATGACCAGCTCTAGGTAGACGGTGTTTATCTTATTCTGCCTTCTGTTGAAGAAGGGGCAAGACTTGCTGGACTGAGGGTCTGGTTTATTCCAGTTCAGTAGACTCTTCCTGCTTGAGTGCCTACAACCAAGAGCAGTGCCACTGTTTCATGTAGCATCTGCAGTCGCTTAGTAGAAATTTGCTGTATTGGCCCTGTAGTACGGTGAATAATTAAGAAGAGCTTTCCCTCTTTCACTTCCCCCTTGACAAATACTTAAAATTAGCAGAGTAAGTCGAGGTGAGGAAGGGAGACAAATCAACATTTTCCTATTCCCATAGCATTGACATCAAAGAGAAACAAAAGCAAGTTATACCATGAGGAAGGTAGAAGTAGAATACTAAATGTTAACAAGAACAGCCCAGGAAAGGGGAAGGAATAATTCTTATGACCTGCTGCTATTTTTCCTGTGCTGAAGTACTGACCTCTTCAGCCCTGGATTACAGTAAGAATATTTATACTGTATTATTACAGTGTTTTGCACTTTCAGAGATGTTCTAGCTAGTAACATTGTCAGACACTATATGAGGGATTGTATATCAGCTTTGTTTATGTAATTGAAGTTTAAAAGGGATGCTTAAAATTTAAGAAAAAAATATATATTTGAAATGCAATTTTAGAACACTTTCTGTAAATGTATAAAAGAGCTTTCACATGAATGTGCACTTCACCGGTCAATCAGTCCAAGTATATACTTGAAAACCATGCAGTATCTACATTGGCTCCTTTTTATTTCTCCTCCTCAGTTTGATACATTCCTTAAATACCGTGTTTTGCTATTCTGAGCTGAAATGCTAAATATAATGCTGTACCATAAAGCAGGATATTCTGTGTTTGACTGGATGTGCTTGCATTAATAAAAAAAGAAACTTGCTTCAACCAGGATTGGCTTTTTCCATAGTTATTTTTCACTGGCAAAGTTATCAAACCACAGCCAAGCAGCTGAATGAGGTGAACCAACTGTGAGAAGGAAATACAGTCATAATGAACCAACTGGTTACTTTCTGATAGTATAGTTACAAAACTATACTATGAAGTATTTAAATATCTTCCCACAAAGGCAAGAGTAACACTAAGCCGACAATATGCTGCCACTTATAATGTTCTCTCTGTAACAAGATTTTATGACTTCGATACAGTGTCTCTGCTACAGAATATTTTCATTCTCTCAATGAAAGTGATTAACAGTTCCACTCTGTAAAAACATTGTGTCCTAAGAGTTGCATTTCTTTTTTTTTTTTCCTCTGATGTATTTATCCTTTCAACAGGAAAGCACAGAACCGTTTGGTGGCTGCAGCACACTGCAGGATTTCCTGTGGCAAGGATCCGTTGACATTTCACCACCCCCAGACCTTTGGTTGCAACCACTATCCTTTTTCATGCCCTACTTTACAGAAGCAAAGCCACTTCTCCAAGGTCACACAGAGACAAGCACAGAGCTGTGAGGAGAATCCAGCTTTTCTAACACACTGCTCCAGAGAGACACACACTCCCTCCTTTCTCAGGGATATAAGCCTTAAAAAAATATTAGATCTTGCAAGTGCAGGAGCTCTGGAGGTCCTGTAAGCATTTTTAATCTGTTGAAAACTCCCTAGGGGAATTGTTTTGGTAAGCAGACATCCAGGACAGACTTGCAGAGTTGAACAGTACTACGCTCAGTCATCATAGCTCATTAGGAAAGATAATGATGTTTACCAGCATTAAGAGGATCAAGCAGATAAGCGTCTTCCTGATGGCCAGTTCACACTCATAATTAATATGAATATTACATCCTTGAAAACTCACTTCCAATTATGTCCCATCCAGTCATTAGGATAAATTAGCTATTTACACAGGCCTAAGAACAAGCAATAAAATTGCTTTCCAGGCACTTTACTGCCATTAGAGCACAACACACTGTGACAAGCAGTAGCTCAATGCCAGTAAGATATCCTTACTTACTTTAGCACCAATTTGATTTATCAAGTTAATAGTTCCCAAGGAACAGCTTTCTTTTAGCAAATAACTCATAGAGCAAAATTCAGCTGAGTAGTCAGCTGACAACTGATATTAGTACATCTTTGGAGAGAAATCAATAATTCTTCTGAGGATGTGCTGACAGATCTCCTTTCCTCAGTCTTCAATGTATATAGTTTTATCAGGGCAGCCCCAGCTTCCCAACTAACCAGAAAATCCTACAAACAGTATATGGAAGCACATTTTTGACCTGGTTGTCTGCAGCAATTAAATAGGGTTGTGTGGACAGCAAGATAGTTAATTCTTTCTTCGATTTTTTAAAAACATTTTTTTTTTAATCTGAAACTGTTAATGCATGTTTATCAAGGAAGTTTCCAGACCAGTGAGCATGCAAATATTAGCAATAGTTGCTTTCAAATGCTTCCTTCCATGGTTGCCCCTGGAATGGCAGGGATAGCTGGGTATGTTTTGAAGTTCCAGCCCATCTCTGTGGGTCTCATAGAGGTCCCTAACAGTGCAGAGGTTTGCTGTCCTTCACTGCTCCCCAGGGTGGGCCTTCGGGTTTGGAAGAGAAAGAATCCAAATTTAGGGGTATAGTTCTGCAGTAATTTGGAGGTACAATCGAAATTGTAAGCATTTCTCTAACATTGTAACAGTAAAGAATTGAAATATTTTTAGTATTTCCCACGTTGTAAGCAATTTTTGATATCAGCATTTTTGTGGTTTCTTGATACCACATTCAGCTTTTGCATAGAAAATCGATGCAGTTGATTGCTGTAAAACATCTTAGGGATATTGGTTTATTTTCATAATGAAATATTAAAAAGCAATCAAGTTCTATGTCAAGCAGGGAGTGCTGATCCAGTCTGAGACAGATATTCTGCCCCTTTACTTAAGGGGTGTGATGAGGAAGCAATTCAAGCCACCAGGAAATGCAACTTAAATTTAAAATTACCAAGACAAAAAATATACTGTTCCTAATCTACTAGGATGCATATTTTACAATATTGATTATTTAGGCTTCTGACGACAACTAATAAAAAGAACTTATATTTTGAAGTTCTGTAAGAAACAGTGTTTGGCAAAACCAATATACAGTTACTTGAAACTATTAGCAGCACCTACCAGGAGGAAAACCAGAACTAACCACACACACACACAAACAAACAAAGCAGCCAAAACCCAGGTCTGTTGCCACACAGAGGATTCCTGTTAACAACCCGACCTCAGCACTAAGTGTGGAGACCATATTACAGGATTGAAAGAAAGCTGAAAGCGAACACAAACCAAAGCACCGGTTTCAAACATTTCCACCTAATCCAGGACAGGAAAGAAGAAACTTGAAATTCAGCAGAAATTCGCTTCCAATATTTTTAATCTTATCTGGTGTCTTCAGATTAAGCAGGTATCTTAATCTTAAAAGTAATATACTTCTGTTTGGAGGCAGAAGTCAAATGAGTTATAGCAGAATCTCCTTACACAGAAAACTACTTAGTATCTTTTTAATCCCTGTCACATGAGCACACTAAGACCTCTTCTGATTCTGCGGGGTATTAAATTCAAGGCATCTTGCTATCCACCAGTGTCAACACTGAATGTTTCCTTTTAAATATTTACATAATTTCCAGTTGTTTACATTCAATTCAAAGAATATATTGCTAACAACACTCCACCTCCACAAATATCTATTAAAATTGCAAAGTGAAGCACAACTTACAATCACAGCAACAGAGCACTGGGGGACTCAGTGAACACAGTTTTAAGTGATGCAGTTCACTGAAGTCTTGAACACTTATGGCACTACCAGAATTTAATGAAACACTGAACTATTCATATCTGTGGACATAATAACTCAGTGCTGAAGAACTGATCTCGGTTTAGAAAAAAAAAATCACTCCTAAAATGCTTCAAAAACAAAATCCAAGCAAGTAATGAATAAATTCACAGGTCCAAGCCAATCAATTTTTTCTCATGTGCCACTTATCTCCCTTTTTAAAATTTTCACAGTACCCAAGTATTCCAAGAAGAATTTCACAAGAACCCAGCACCCAAAAGATCACTTTGACAAGATTTTTAAAAACCACAAAAGATAAACAGAAAAAACCCCAACATCTGCTCTATGTGGACTGCATTTACAGGCCAGGACAGCACTCCAGCTGCTCCCCAGAACTGCATGGCCCAGAAAAGCATGTGACTCTCACACTAAGAGAGTAACCCAAGCATTGATCTGCCTCTGAGCTCTCTCCAAAGTGTACCTGAGCACCAAGCAATCTCAAAGGTTTTTATTTTCTCTTCAAACCATCCCTTTAACATGATCATTTTCCCCATGGACTGTAATGCAAACAGCAAGAAGCCACTTAAGCTTGCATAAGGCTGCAGGAAATCTGTGCAAGAGCTCAGGCTCTCACAGGGCCAAAGCTGCTGCTGTGCCTGCTATCTCATGTTTCCACAGCTCTGCTCAGCTTCACCTCCCGCCTCCTCCACACTCATCACGCTGTGCAAATGCCCCCCACTGCTTCTCAGAGGAGCAGCTCCACATTTGCTTCACAGCTATGACTCTTCTTGTGGGGCTCACTTGCCACCACCTTCAGCAGGAGCCAGCCAAGTCATACACCATATCTGGGAAGGCTCATTGATACCCTCTGCATTAAGGTTTATTTCACTCTAGAGATATATTCTTCTTTTAAAACAGCACTTGTACCTGACATCTGAGAACACTTTGGTACTGGCAAAGAGCATATGCTCCCCTCACAGACATGCAAATGGCAAAGGAACTGCAAAAAGCCAGTCAAACAAACAAAAAAAAAAAAAAACAAGCAAAAGCCAGCACTAACACTGACATGGCAAATAGCAGGAATGAGTTAATATCCACTTTCACATGCAATTCAAGTACAAATGCAAAGCATTCTACCTATGAAAGAAAATTGTAAAGGCCTTTGCTAAGTTAACTTGCATCAGCAAAGAGTTTTTACACCATTTGTAATGAAAGATGAGAGGACATGCATCAAGAGACCTAAGTCACTGTGATATACAAGTCCTACAGATACAAGGCAAACTTGAAATTGTTAGAGCTGAAAATCTCACCATACCACATAAAAACTTACAGCAGCTCAAATAAACCACTTAAACCACAGACTTCAAGTTTAGAAAGACTTCTTCACCTTATCCTGGAATAGGACTAAGCTAACCAAAACAAGGCTGTGTTTTAATAAAACCTTAGGCAAACATTTAGACGTAAATATAAAAGGGCTTTATTTAACATTCTACCTCCAGGTCAGAAGTACTTTTGCTGCATGGCACTTCCATACAGATCTCAGCTACAACACCTGCCCTTCAAACTCAGCACAACGCTTCCCTTACAGAAGCACATAAGATATCCTAATAAAACGGTGGAAGCCATTCCCCTTTTTGGTGCAGTCTCAGAGCAGTATATCCTGGAAATAACAGTAAAACATTTACCTTACTTGAACCCAGGAGAGAGACCACGTTGCTCGAGAAAGAAGAACCTTTTCCTGGCAGTTCAGATACCAAATGAGAGGAACCAGTTATTCCACAGGGCTAACTAATCCCACAGCCACCGTGGTTACTGTAAGCACAGCACCTCTAGGACTAGTCTGAAACCCAACCAGATCACAACTGCACCGTGTAGCACAGCTCTTCACCTCCCAAAAGGAGGTGCAGACCCAACTCCAGCTGGTGCAAACTCACCTGGGCCTGAAGGCAATCATGATGCCAAAATTCACAACACCTGGAACCCCGGGCCATGGAAAGCCAGTCAGCAGAGGGGCACTGGGTGTGCAGGGGGTGCTTGCACCAGCCCTCCCAGGTGTGTCCCGTTCAGCTGCCCTGCTGATTGCAACAGTCAGGCAGCCCAAACACACTGCTCAGTGCCAGGCATTCAGAAAAACTGATACTATACCAACAAAAGCAGAGGTGTGCAGAACCCATGCAACCACAGAAATATAAAAAAAGCAGCATTATATCATAGTCTCCTTTCCTGTAAAGCTTTTTCAGTGAAGACAGAGGCGAAGCCCTTTAGATTGCAATCAGTTAGGCCTGACAAGGGGAAGCTGCATTGTGGGGGCACGAACCAAACACTGCTTGAGTTTAGGCATAATGGGATGTTCCTCGTTTTCCTTCACAGCTGAGTAAAATTTCAGTGACTAATCTTCTGAATATGTATTTGGGGGTCACACACACAGCAAGAGCACCTCAGGCAAATGCAAGCTACATCCACCTTGGTTACACAGAAAACTTTTATTATCACACTGATGCATCAGTGAGTTACTAACTTATGCTGAATCACCATTTTAAAGGCTTTTATTTGCTGATCTGACAAAGCAAAAAGCTGAATAATTTTATTCTAGCTGATTAATTTTATTTTAGCCTGCACTAAAACCTTCAATTTAAATACACGTCTGCATTCCGATACAAGTGGTTAGGGCTAACCTACTACTTCTCTTTCCCTCCTCATGCAATTCTCCAGTCTTAAACACAGTTTACAAAGAAGTTTTGATTTTCATAGGTGTGTGTATCTCAGTCTTTTATGAAAATAAAAAAAGCCAGTAAGCATTTTCTTCTGGATGCAGCAGACCCAGAACTAAGTATTTCCCTAAGGTTTTTCAACTTTTTCATCTCTATTTTCTGATTCTCCAAAACAGTATCTACTCTCATTGAATAACATTTTTAAACAAATTAAAAAACACAACCCGCTATCTTTCCTGTAAAGGGTCTAAAATAAAACCATACCTTGAGCTTGTCTTCCCTTAAAGAAGAACACCTCCCCTTCCCTCTGGGGAATTTATATATTGTAAATTCCCTGGAAAAGGTTACAATTTATGTGGATAGCATAGAACAGGAAAAAGAAAAGAAATTACTTTTCGATTCAGTGGAGCATGTTCCTATTTAAACAACTGTTACTATATTTAATACTCTAGCACTAAAATGCAGTGACTCCTCTGGGAAAACACAATTGGCTTTTTACACTTGGACCACAGCTTTAAAAAAAGTGCATTATATAAACAGCATCTGTCAAAACACAAGGCTGTCCCAAAACCCAGACACGTCACCCAAATGGCGACCCTGGGTGCACAATCAATTGACTCCAAAGCCTGATATTGTCATTTTCCTTTGCAGTGCCCCAGCAGCAGCATCCCAAGCTGCACAGCATGGGGTTTATCCTCCATCTGCAGGCAGAGCACACCTTGGGAAAGCCAAGACCAGGTCTTCTCTGCTGAGCCAGTGATGGTGCCTGCATGGCAAACACCCATTTCTGACATCCTGGAGCTGTGCAGGTCAGAGCTGTTGACAACCCAAGTGCACCACCCAAAACCTTGATGTTCCTCCTTTCTCTAGGAATTGCCTGTGCCTCCAACCAAAGGGCCTTGACCAAGGTTTTTGTTTTCCATTCACACCAGCTCAGGCTGGAGCTGAGTAGCACTACCCTGAACTCAGTATCCACACTGAGGCATTGATAATTAAGTTACTGAACTTGTTTTGTGGGAGGAGACACTCCTGGGGCTTATCTTCTCCCTCAATTAATTCAATTCTGTGTTGGTTGCTAAAGTAGACAGCAAACTCAGCCCAAGGCTCTATTGGCTGAGCAGCCAGCAGCTCCCATGGCACACTCTGGCTGCTGGGATCTTCCCACCAGCAGGGAGCACAGGGATGCTGTCTGCAGCCTTGGACCACCCCATTCCCACCATCTGCACTCTCCACAGGGGCTGCAGATCCATGCAGTAAGGATTTTACCTCTGCAGCCCCCAGCCAGCTCGAGACATGCTTGGCTAACATCTTTCAACCAAACTTAGGCATAAAGCAACACACCAAATAGATTTTATTATTCAAGCAAGAGATTTTCGTATTTGAACCATGACTAATTTCCTCCCTTTCTTGGATGAAGTTCGGGAAAAAAAATCCAAGGAAGAGTTACACATCTTACTGGGAAAGAGCACACCTGCCCTGCATTACAACTCACAGCAGTAGCCAGAAAACAGCAACACAGCTGTACACAAACACACGTGTACAAAACTTGTATCACAGTGTGGCTGTGCCAAAATGCAGACAGCAGCTCAATTCACTCAGGTAACTGAAATCACTTATAAACTCACTTTATAATAAAGGCATATCCCCCTATTTCTGTTCTACAGAGCAAAAGCAATGGTGTGCACTCAAAGGTGGGGGTAAGGGTCTTAAATCACTGCTCTTTGTCATGAACTTCATGTTGCCATAAGTTTACTGGTTTTATGTAATTTTATTTTATGACAAACACTGAAATAAGAAAAAAGCCTAATCCATAGCACAGAATTCATAAACAGAGTGCTGTGTGGTTTAAAGCCAGTTCTCAGAGCAGGTAAATGGCAGAGCAGCTCCTGCACTGCCCAGCAGCCTCTGTCCTGCTCACAGGGTTCAGCCACTGGGCATTCCCTTGCCAGGCATCACCGACCAGCAGCTCTGTCAGCTGGGACCCTGAGGTGGCTCCCACATCCCCAGAGAGCCAGGGATGGAGTTTATAAAAGGTTGAAAGTTTTAAGGCACAGAGTTGGAAGAAATTAGAGAGGAGCCATCCCAAAGGAAAAACAGACCGGGTTAATAAGAAAGGTAGCACATAGTGAATGAAACAGTATAAGCAATATGAGGGCAGCTTTAAAGAAGTGAAAAGCCATGTAAGTTTTCAGGATGTATCTATACAGTACATGTAATTTCTAGGTATGCTAAGGACTTGGGCAAAACAAACACCTCCCCAGATTCATACATTTTTCTGACCAGTGCTGGTCACCGACTCAGTTTTCTGTTAACAGCTCAGGGGCATAATTAAATTGTCACTGTCATCCATAGTCATAGAGAAGACACTTGATCAGTCAGCTTGGGGTAATGCAGCAGTAACTGATTACAACTGCAAAATCTGAGTCCTGAAATTGGGTCTACCCATGCCTTTTCCCTATATAGTGCAGGAGCAAGACAAAGTGAAGCACTGCCAGAGGACTTTTTGGCAGAAAAACTCCCAGACAAAGAATGACAAAAAGCAGAACAGAACCAGGAAAGCAGATATTTTGTATAAATGTGAGTAACTTCTGAAGCAGTACACTCAACAGAATCTTCCTCTCCGTAGGTCTCAACCTTGTGTCTACCTATTTTGGGATTAGTAGGGATATAATAAAGCATCTTGTCCTCTACTGGAGAATCACTGTTAAAATAGATAAAACAATCCATCCGTGTAATATTCATCAGTTAATTCAGTAAAGGTTTTGCTTACATGAGAACATTGCATCTTATTTTGAAAAACACTTATTAATTCACTGAGGATAATCACTATCCAAAGTAAGAATTTTAGTATCTTTTTTTTTAACTAAATAATCAAAGCCTATAGCTGAGCCCAACAGTCAAAATACTTGAGAATCATAATTTTTTTTAAAACCCCTAATTTTAAGACTTAAATAAAATCTCTAAGTTTAAGGTAGTTATTTATAATTGTTAATCCAATATAATAATTTAGAGATATATGAGTAGGTAAAATGGCAAGTCATTAGGGAACATGAACTGTACATGATTAGTAATAATTCTCTGGAAGTGCAAATTTTAAATCATGAATTTTAAGTAACTGATTTAATTTCTAAAGTCAGAGTTGCTAATAAGCCACCGAAGAACATGTAAAGCACTAATTAGAGCAGAGTATTTTCCTGCAGTAAACGTTCTACAGATTGATTGTTAGCAGTAAAACCATCTTCCCTGCAGGTGCATGCAGTGAGGCACTTTTACAGAAGCAAAATGTGTCCGAGGAGATTCCAACCTTAAAATTATAGTTGTTCTTGTTACTACCATTGGGATGCAAGTACCTCTCATTGACTTAACAGAGCACACAGCTCATAGCAATACCTTTTGGAATGACTGCAGTGGGTGATGGTTGCCTGTGCTTCTAACGAGCTGCCTAAGCTAATGGGTGCCACAGCAACATCTTCTCACACAGGTG
Source organism: Manacus vitellinus (assembly GCF_001715985.3). Taxonomy (NCBI): domain Eukaryota; kingdom Metazoa; phylum Chordata; class Aves; order Passeriformes; family Pipridae; genus Manacus; species Manacus vitellinus. The sequence goes on along the minus strand of NW_021940645.1, from coordinate 566,455 downwards.
GACGTTGCAGGGTCCTGAACTAAGACAAGGGAACCCCCAGGCCTACTGGGACTCCTGAAAGTTCAGGAGTCCTCAAATAATGAGCCATTCATACTTGTGTCATACTCAACCCTCACATTTAACTATTTCCAGGAGTTCTGACTTCCTTTTAACTCCAATGCATTTGCTTCCACCTTTTGGGATGGTGAATGGAAAAAAGTTTCCAAAAGTGGTTCCTATGACTACCCTCAGCTCCAGACCTGCTCAACTGCCTTCCAGCATCAACACCACAGACCGTTTTTGATCACACAGATATGGACAACTGACACTGTTCTCCCTCCCGGTTGCTGATAAGCACAACCACCCAGTGGAAAACAGCAGAACATGAGAGATCTGGCTATCAGCATCAGCAGTCTGCTGTTTCCAAAACATGAGAATTGGAACAACTGGAGCCTTCTGAAGTAGCATCTGAGTGCCAAGAGCTGAGGTGCAGCAATGCTATGCACTGCCTCAATATCCATTTCAGTGCACGTCAGCTGTGCTGGTGTCGGTGAGAGGCATTTTTTGATGTTTGTTCTTGTGCAGCAGAACCAGGACAGCAGTAGCAGCTGGAATTTTAGAGGCTGGAATCTCAGGAGAATGCCCCATCTGTATCTTTACCTCAAGTCATATTATAAATGTATTTAATCTTTTCCTTACTGGTACCTTATAATTTTTGTAACCATCCAGATATCGAAGTAAGATAACATCTGTTATAAGTTTAAGTTGTCTGAGGAACAAAGTCTGCACTTGCATATCTGGTCTGGGTAGATGACTTGAGACACAAAACTGAGCTGGCTGAACTTCTCACTGCAAATATTATTATTTGAATCCAGTGTGTTAACAGCCTTGTAAAATATTATTGTAAAAACTTATTTCAAAGAAACAGCTTAAAACAATTTCTAAAATGCAGAAATTCCATTTATTATGTTGAGAATATCAACTGCAAGAAGTCTTGCAATGCATTCTCTTCACTTTAAGTACAATACAGTACACTTGTTCTCCACAATAAGTTACATAAAGGCAAATTTTATGTACATATAAAAAGGATCAGTGCCCAGAACTATTCGCACAGCATATCTGCTATTCAGAAATCAACCATTTAAATCTTTAGTTGCCTTCAAAATTCTTGAGCAAACTAAATTCATAAACAGATCTTAATTACCTGGTTTGAGAAGGGTTTTCAACTAATACCTAAATTCAGTGGAGACCACACAAATGGTTTAACCACTGAATTAGCATTCTCAGCATTCATTCCATAAACAAATGTATTAAAAATGAGGCATGCCATATGACATCATATAAGACAACATGAGAGAAATGACGTGACTGCACGTTTATGCATCCCAAAATACCCAAAAGGGAAGTAGCAAAGTAGTAGTGCCATTGTACAAGGCACTAATGAGACCACAACATAATTCCGCTTATGCATGCTTAAAAAAAACAACCAAGCAAATAAAAAAAAAGGAAAAGAATCCCCAACTCCCTAAAACATCCTCCAACTGAAAAAATGAAGAATAAGGCTACTAGTATAATGAGTGGAATGGAGAGCATTGTATAAAGACAGACTGTAATAGCACTTGCTTTTTCAGTCACTGAAACAACTAAGAGTATATGACTGCCTTACAAAAGCATGACATGAAAATGCCCAAAAGAGAATGCAAAAATAATATTGGCATAATAGCAAACAGGCCTCTAATAAATTTGTATGGGAATGAAAAGATGGTTCCTCAACTTAAAGGATGAGACACATAGGCAGGGCCTTTGAATAAGGAGGAGTGGGGCCGAAAATATTTAAACAAACAAGTTTAAAGCATAGCTCAGTTTAGAGAAGGGATTCTGTGATGTGGCATCTACTGTGGGAAAAGACCAGACCCAGAAACACGCAACTGGAACATTCCCAACTCTTCTGATCCATCACAGAGTTAAGAAGGTGGTGTCTCCTTTGCAGTGTGAAGTTACATTATATGCTTTAAAATTCCACTTAAAAGGATTTTCATTCCCCACTCCCCCGAATTATTCTGTATTCAACCATGTTAATGTCTGTTAATAACAGCAAATGCAGCACCAAGCCCTTGCTGTGAGATCCACACCCGAACAGCTGGTGTACCGGTCAGCATGTCCATGTACCTTTCATGGTGAGATTATTTTCCACACCTTTCTCTTGTTTCTCTAATGGAGTACAAGTACAGTATCCTTCTGAAGTCACAGTGCAGTGAGCCATACAGACTGAAAATACTCAAGACACAAAAGATTATTTCATTTAATTCTTAAAATAATGCAAATATAAGAACTGAAATGTACCACATGGAAAAGTGTTGAATTGTACATTCTACAGATTCTTCCAATCGATACTGAAGACACTTTCCTTGAACTACATATACTTCCCAATTCATCTGAGGTGCTTGAACTTGCAAGAAATGTAGGTAACAGCATAACAGTCAAAGAATTACTTGGAAAACAAAAACCCTTTAAACTCTTCTTCACTGAAAAAGAGAGGCACTGCATTTGTAAGCTGAATTAAGGCTGTAAAATGATGCTGGTTCGCTGTGAATTTGAAGTCATCAAATGTCACAGGGGTGACACTTAACCCACTGCTTCACTGTTAGTCCTGTAAGCCTGCTTTCGGAGGTGAGTCTCGATCTCCTCCCTGAACACCAGCATCCCAAGGTGCGAGTGAGAGGCCTCGTTCATGGCTTTGGACTGGATGCACATGCGATACTGCTCCGGAGTGAGCTCGTCTGCACAATGCTTCTCGTGCCAGAGGTGAAAGAGACCAGGGACCGGCGTCCTGATCACGATGAGGTCACCATGCAAGTACTTTCTGTAAAGGTGAACATCCTCACCGCCCCAGCCTTTCACTTCCAAGTCAAAACCCCCTGTAAAAACAACATCAGAAAATGTTATTGGGGTGCACAGGTTCGACGTAAGGCAAAAAGAACAACACTTCGTGTGTAGCGTTACCAGATCTGGTACAACATACCAGAAATTCTGGAGCAATTAACTAAGTTTTCTATGCCAAAGCATGCCAATCTGAGGGAGAGGAGCTTCAAGAATACAACATCCTTGGTGGTAGAAACTACCCAGGACACAGATCTGGTGACTTCAGAAACTCTCTTAGAACAGTGTCTCCAAATTGCATTATGCATGACATCCCGTGTGACAGCTGCAGAAAACTGTAGGCAAACATCACTGGCTATGCTTTTGGGTTATATTTAGGAAGCATAATGGATTTCAGCAGCTGGAAAATGAAGTTGTTATGCACCACATGAGAAGTCCTCTCTAAAAATACCAGCAATTACTCCATAGGTCACAACTGAAAAGCTGGAATAAGGAAAGGAACATGTTTCACCATTTTAAGTTTTCTTGCTTCTCTAGGACCACAGTGAAGATTGACCCAGCTCTTGTACAATCTCAAAACTCCAGAATTATCAAGTCTTTGTTTGGCACATACCATACAGGTGACAGTATGACTGCTACTAGAAATCAGTCTCTATCCAAGCCATTGTACAGCACACAGGGCTATATCATTACATCTATCAGACTATCTTCAAGACAGTCTTCCACATTTAAGCACACCAGGCTGTTCTCAGTTTTAAGAGCATGCCACAAGAGGGGGGCCAAAGCACACTGCTAAAGCCTCAAACAACTGTATTCAACTGCTCAAGGTTGTGTAAAGAAAGAATTTGAATGCTTCTTGCTTATGTTAGTGGTTTACTTACGTTTCTTAAACTTGATTAATTTGCTTCAGAGAGACACAACGCACCAAAAAAAGCAATATTTTTAGAAGTTCTAGAGTGAAATGTTTCTACTAAAACTATCATGACTTTTAACAAAACACTCATCAGATGGGACATCAAAATCTACAAAACCAAATTTAATCTCATTGGTCAAACTTATCGAGCAAGTCTGACTGCTGGGCTTGGGAAAATAATACAAGGAATAAATGCATTACTTCCTGTCATTAGATAAGACCAGAGAATCAATTTTTAAACACACAATGTTTTTCTTTACAGTTTCATCTTACCAACAGTCAGAAAGTCTGTCCGATATTGACAAGTCATCCCAAAGCCAAAATCTCGCCAGAAACCAGAATCCTTCTTGTGTACCTGCAATTTTAAACCAGTATAATTTTGAAATGTAAAATACATCGAAGGAGGTACATTGCACTTGGTTTTGTAAAAACCTAAGCTCTTCCAGTAATTTGCTCAGTGCAGGATAGAGCATGATAGCACTTCTAGTCATGCATTGATGGGGGCTTCCTAATGACCTGCTCATCACTTCACCCTTTGCCTTCCAATTCCAAATATTTATCCTCACTGCAGTTTCCATGTTTAACTTTCTGCCACACCACCTCTATTTTCTATGTATCTGCCCAGACCAAGCAGTAAATTACAGATAGTCTATTGCTAAACCATCTGTTCCCAATACCCCAATTCCTCCCTGTTTTCTAAGGCCACATTTTTCTCTTCTTGATCTGATACGACCAGAAAAGTAAGCTTTGTGACTGAAGTCAGCAACCATAATATTGTTCAGCTCAAAAAAGTGAACAGCAGAGCTGTCAGGCAGGGGCTCACTCCTCTCTCAGCTGTGACTACCTGAGGCCATATGCAAAAGCTTCCCCTCCAACTTTCTGTGGGATCCTTCCAAACAACATAGGGAACAATTATTATTATTATGTTTTTCTTTTAATACAGCTGTCCTCTGTCACACTCTCTCCTTTCCCTCCAAACCAGTCCCTCTCAGAAGTCTCAGCTGCAAAACTCGATTTCATCTATGCAGTCTCTTCAAAGAGAGTCAGGCTGGACACTGACCACTGCCATTCCATCTTCAAGGAAAAAAAAGACCCAGAAATACAGTAATTCCTTCTTTCTGCTGAGCCCCAAGTCATTCTTAAACCTATTTTCTTGAATGTTTGCAAGGTTTGTTTATTATCTTGACTACAAGCTTCCCTAGAAGCAGTGTCTCATTTCAAAAGCAAGAAAAATTGGCAATATAACAGATGTTGGATCAGATAAAGGTAAAGAAACATCTGCATAGAATACAGCTGTCCAGAACAAGAAAAAGCAACTGACTGACCATCTCAGCCCACCTCAAGCTACATGGCACACTTCTTGCAACTACCATTTGTTAGTTGGCAAAGAGAATCAATACTGAGGAAATCTTATCATTCAGAAGTTTTTTGCGTTTCACCAATTCTTTGTTTGCTGGAACACAAGAAAGCTGCTGCCATGTCATGCCACCATCCTCCTAAAATACTAGCTTTCCAAGCCAGAATAAGTAACAGATCATAAGCAACAGATCAGCACTACCAACTACATTTGATTAATAGCAATAATTTTTTTTTAAACTAGGCAGAACTCCAAGTTTATCTGAATTTTGTACCATTTGATAAGCTTCTATTCCAAGTGCTTTGCCCATAATGGAGAATGGTGTTTAGATATGCACTGCCAAAGGTCATAAGATATCCCAAACAAACTATTAAGTTACACTTAATTTTGTTTTAATACAAAGCACACCTAATTCTATCCAGATTAAATCACGCTGCTTACCAATTGCTGCTCCACAGGGGGTGGTAGATCTTGGTTGGCATAGACAATAGCAGGATTGTAAAGGCTGAATACTACAGGATAAAAAACCTTTTTCCCTGCAAGTCAAAAGGTAGTTGTTACTCACTGTGGGTATGCATTCTGAAGGCAAGAGGAAACCAGAGATGTTCTTTTTATCTAAAATATTACCTATTAGCCATCTAGTGAAAACAAACACAAGGACTAGCTGCTAGGATTTCCCACTTAGGCAGCCCCTAACATCTACTGGGGCAAGGCCCACAGGATTCAAAAATATATGTACACATATTTATATATACACTATTGGTCTATACTAACATATAGTTATACATACTTGTATACACAAAAAATATTATACATCTCAGTACCACATCAGATGACAGTGAAAACTACCTGCAATAACAGTATGTAGTAAAATTAAAGATAACCAAGTTTAAGTAACACTTTGTATTGCTGAAGTTTTATGAGTTTGCCTGTTTCCACAAACATGTAAAAGCAGGTATATCCAGGACATCTTGCAAGGGCATCGAGCATCATAAGCATCCTGATTATGCTGACACCACCAGTTCTATGTCTACTACAGAAGCCAGATAAATATTTATCACAAACATCTTGCATCGCCAGTGCAAAGGTATTGACAACAGTCCACAGGAATATTCAGTACTCTGATCTCAGCATGAACTCTGAATGTATGAGAAGCATTTTCAGATCTCACTTGAAGCAAAGGTCAAAAACTGCCAGTATGAATTGTTAAGCAGTTTCTAGAACTCCCTTCTTTGTTAAAGCTCATGAGATGCTCCTATCCAAAATTTTCCATGTATTTATACAATTTGCTTCATGAAGAGCAGAGACGGAATTGAAAGAAAAAGCAAGAAACAGAATCCAAATATCTGGCTTATAGAGGATTTTCTTACTTGTTTATTATGTGAATAAAAAGTATCTATTCATTCCAAATTGGCATTTGGAGAAAATGGTTTCTGGCTGCAACAAGTCTAGAATAAAAGTAAGCATTAAAAAAGAACCCAAACACATATTTGACAGGAGAAAGTCTTAAGTAGCATGCTTGTTAATTCAAGAAAGCTTATCCGTCTTGGCAGAAGTCTGTAAAACAAGCAAGCCTCATACAAACTTGTGAAAAATAGTCAGACAATTTCAGAGCTTGGGATGTAAATGTGGAACATTAGCTCACTCTCTGTAAGGAGCACATTGTAGCTGTACTGAAAACTAGTCATATATGATGTGCCTTGGCCATACACAATGCAAGAAGACATAAAACAAAGATATTTCAGTACAACAAAAATTATCTTCCACTGTAGAGCATTACACTGAGTTTTGTCACACAAATTTACATGCAGTGTAATCATTAAAACAATTAAACTGTCTAGCTTCCTTTTAGACAACGAAATCTTAAGAAAATGTGGAAATTGTAAATGTTGTACAAAAAAGACCACGTGCTCTTAAAACAAGCCACCCTAAGGCACAAGTGATTTCTCAGCCTAAATACTATTGCCTTTTGTGCACAGAGCGTGCTTCATTTTCCAAGGTGTGTGGTATTATGTAAGCTCCACAACTCAAGTTAGTTTTCCATATGCTCAACACAGATCAGTTAAGTCCAACAAGGTGACAAGACTCCACTACAGCAACAGTAAGGGAACATACCGGGCTCCGCATTTAAGCGACAACTGTTGAGGAACTCAGCTGTGAAATAAACATCAACATCACAGAAGAACATCAGGACCTCGCCCTTTTCCCAGGCTCTGGCACCCATGTCAAGTCCTCGGCCTCTGTTAAATTCCTCATTCAGAGAGACAAGCGTGTAATTGTGGAAGTCAGTTTCTCTACAAGAAAAACAGAGCCAAACCCAAAATAAATCCATGGGGAGGGGCAGAGGGACTATTTATACTTTTCCAGCATTTTACAGTAATTTCGTTCCGGAAATACAAAGAAAAAAACACCAACAAACAGTTATATCCTCAGAATGAGAAAAGAAAGTATCTGTTCCACTTAGTTGTCTATTTTAAGTTCAGACATTGTAAAAAGATAGACCTCAGTCTTACTTCATAACTTCACATTTAATCATTCAGACAGATTAAAAGGCAACTGACATGAATTAAACTGCTCTCTAGAATTACAACGTCATCTAAAATTTTTCCCCACAAACTAAGAAGTCCTGACTAAAAGAGCAATATCTCTGTCTACCAGTTCACACAGGAAGACAAACACAAAGCCAGAGTCCTGACACCTCCAAACTCAAGAGGTCAAGGCCACCTATGTGGTGATGCCACCATAACACAGTCAGTTTGCTTCTCCTCACTGTTTCATACCATAGCACACATGCCTGTAAGTCACAGCAGAAGAGGGAAGGAGCTGCAAAAGGAAATTGGAAATACACCCAGGAACATCTTCAAGCAAAGTTAAGTGTCTACTTCAGAGGGCAATGCCTGAAGAGAACAGAGTGAAGATACTCAACAGTAGCACCACTGAGAAGATACAGATCTAGATAAATGCCCAGTGAGTTTACAGCACTGTATCTGACTCAGTGCTCTGAGGGGCACATGTCACAGGGAGCAGGGCAGGCAGCAGAGCAGCCTCAGAGATGGAGGGGTCCAGCACATGGCAAGTTAGGGGCCAGGGAGGCTTTGCAGGAGAAAGGCAGAAACTCTTATCTCTTCCTAGAAAACACCTGTGCACACCAGGCCAACTGGCTGCCTCATGTTAAAAGCTGGTGACACAACAGTCTAAGTATATGTCATCGAGCAGAGCCCTGGCCAGCACTGGGAGACAGGGTTTAAATGAGAGCTCAGCTTATTTTTGGCTAAAAAGGGTAACAGGTTTCCAGCTCAGGGATGAGCACAAGAGCTCAGGTAGCAAAGAAGCCCCTTGGCTACAGGGTTACAGACACTCTTACCTGTCCCTTCCCTCTGGAGGAAGAAAAAGCAACATTTGGGCATTTTACATCTATACCAACATAATGCTATTCACTGAGACAGCCACAATGAAACTGTGCTTTAAATTTGTTTACAGCATAGGGTAAGTATAGGCCTACTTAGACTACATTTCTCTTCCTAATCCACAACAAAAATTGTTCCTCCAGTGAAATAGCTATTGAAAAGTATATCCCAGTTCTAAAGAACTTAGACTCTGATCATCTCTTAGCATGACTGAATATCCACTACAAAACTCACCCCTCTTGTTTTTTGGACTGTCAGATAGAAACCTCATAGTCTTTTCTGGCCTATAACTTCATTTTTAGTAGTCTTCAGGAGACTGTTGCAACCCAAAGTGTAAAATGCCAACCAAAAATAGCATGGTGCAAATAAAGGTTAGTTTTCCTAGTAACCCGTAATGGAGTATAAACTTACTATTATTTTTATTTTTTCACTCTTTCTAAAAACCATTTTAAATGCCAATCAATACTGTTTGTATTGACTGATGTTGGATCGACACACTTACCTAGCTACGGATTCCAGGATGCTTTGTACTTCTGATAGCCCATCTTGTCCAAAATAGACCACTGTGAGGTGAACACGCTTATCCTGATGAATGCACACATCCCTAGAAGCACAAAGATAAGATGATATTAACAACGACTTGCAACACAACAGAAACTTCAGGTATTTAAAAAAGCTATTGCATTAAGAAGTATTCGCAGATTCGAGTATTCCAATCAGGCACCAAATAGCTTCCAAAAAACCCCAAGGAAACACTTTTCCCCCTCTTCTTTCCCCATGTTTCCCATTTGAATCAGAAGGTTCCAATACTGTGTGTCACATTCCAATACCTTATTTTGTAAACAAGCGCTCTACAACTGATGTAAATACAAAAATTATGTTCAAGATCACCTGTGTCCAGGTTCACAATGACCCTGGCACTTGGTCTAAAAGGAGTTTGTTTTGCTGCAATTTGAGAATCATTTTAGAAGGAAATGTTTTCTCCATACAGTAGGCTCAATCACAAACATCCCAAGGCAGTTGCACACAATGTTGGAATCATTAGTTCTGTTGCAAATCAACCAGAACAGGAATTCAGTTTGAAAAGGAAACAAAACACTGAAAAATCAGCAATACAGCTCACTATAGAATCTCATGCACCTACCTAAAGTTTTGCATAAATTGTGCAAATGCCTCAGTTCTTCCAGCAAGAGGAACAATAATGTTAATAATGGATCTAGAAATATCGACCGTTTCACTCTTCACTTTCATGAGGGGTCCAAAAGGTCGGAACAAGGTGACATGCCTGTACTCCATGCCATCCATCTTCTTATAAAACAGCTCATACTGTGTCCCCTTATCTCTTTCTGTACGATAGTAACCTGAAGAATAAGTCACACAAGTAATTTGTACAGTCAAAGATCCCAGCAATTGTATTTCAAAAATACTGAATTTTCCTAAGAGCTGAAGAAGTAGGGGCAAAGCTTCTGGGTTTCTCCTAAAAACAAAAAAATAAAAAGTATACAAACCATTATCAATCACAATCACCCTTCTACCTTTTAGATCAGATCTGAGAAACAACCCCAAACAAACTCCAGCTTCCCCTGCTTCTTAGAGACAACAGGTTTTATGGTCCTACGCCAACTTTTTATGCAGAATTAGAGTTGGGCCTTCCCCAAAAAAAGAGAATTCAGCTATTTGCTATGGAAAAGGATGGCTGAAATCTAATATTGCCTGCTCTTAAGCCCTTCAGTAAAAATCTTGCCCTGAGCTAGACCACAGTAAAAGCTGAGATCATCTGGCCAGCAATCAACACAACACAAGCTGAGGGCAGAACAAATGACAATAACTTGCTTGACAAAGCCTGCAAAATCTGACATGTGGTATCTAAAAAAAAGAAAATTTGTGTGATAATGCTGGAATGCTTTAAAATTGTTTTCACTGCTGACCACTAGCTAGTGCTTTCCATCTGATAAATAAGTTGGTGCTTTAATACAGCCACGGTCCTATAAGGACATAGGCATAAGTTTTCTATGTGGCTGTAACGCTTAGAAAACAATGCTAGTCCTCCAGAAACAGAACTATCTGTTGAGAGATATTTTACTCCTGATGGGTAGGAAAAGTCTGTCCCATGCAGAACATGGTCCTTTCATTTAAGGATCATTAAGGAAGCAAATTAACTGATAGCCTCTAATTTTACACCACAAAGGAAAAGACCAACGTTCATCTGTGGTTTTGACTAAACTAAGCTCTATGTTGCTAATTCCACATCTATACTACCCTGAAATGATGACAGGAAGAATCCTTCAACAAAACTGCCCTATGTTGATCCCACCTCTGCTCCCCTCTCTCACCAGCAAAGAAAAGCTGTATTATAAAGAAGAGCCACGAGCTACACTATGAACCAAACAAATACCAGTTGAAGTAGCCACACAGAAAATTGAGAAAGTTATGAAGACCCCCAAGTGCAAAAAATACCTCTGCCTTACATGATGTAACCAGTGAATTTCCATTCACTTGGCTGGCCTGAACTGTCCCTTCTACAAGTCAGCCTTCACAGCAGCTGAAATCCTCCAGCCCCACACCCAGAAAGCAGGTGGTGGTGGGGCAAAGAATAGATGAGCCATGCTGGTGATACAAAGGGCTCTTTTTCCTGCTCAGTATTGATATTGCCTTTGTTGTTGTTGTTTTTTTCAACTGAAATCAACATGGGTATCTGAAGGTAACAGCCCTCCAACTTGGAGCAGCTTTGACTGTCTTGGGAACTAGAAAGAACTGATGACACAATTTTGTATCTCTCCCTATCCTCAAACAAGTATTCTCTGCCTGACATTACCTTCTCATTCAATACAAGAAGCAAGGCAGTGTGCATACCACCTTGCCCTAACTTTTTTGTGTATATCCCAGGTTCCCTTTACAGAGAGTCCTTTCCCTAAATCTACCTAACTCCCTCTGTGTTCCTCTGCTCCTGTGTCCACCCCCGAAGCAAACCCAGTTTTGTTCACTGATATCCCCTCCTGGTGTCAAACAGCCCCTCTTTTACATCAAGATCCTTATTCCCCTCCAATACTTAGCTCCATAATCCACTCCTTGTGGACAAGCAGGTGCACTGGCAGACCTGACAGGAAACGTGGATGAGCACCACAGAGGGTCTGTGGGAGACAGGGTGTAGCAGAACAAGTTGGTGCCATCTCACTGGAAGTTAATGGTGACTAAATCTAACTTTTCAACAGAGATGCTTTTTACCCTTGGAACAAAGTCCTGCAATGCTCTCTTTGAAGAGACAGAAATCCATTTATACTTTTGTCAACATAGAGCTGCATTAAGTATGCACCACATTCTAATGCTCAGTTTCAAATCAGTATTAATTACAAGTCCTGAAAACCATGTTTCAAACAATGAAAGTCAGAAAGATTTTCAATCCCCATCAATCCTTTTCCACTTCAACCCTCTGTGCTGAGTAGACCAGCACTGAAGCTTGAAAACAGCATCCTGGTTACTGGAACAGCTGATGCACCACAATGCTTGCACATTGTGCTCTCATGTAATATTCAGCAAATACTTTGTACCAGTACTCCTATGTAAATTAACATTCAGTATTGTATATTAAATTCTTTTCTATAGTATCCAATAGCTGTTTACAGATAAAAATACCATTTACAACATAAGTGAAGTTTTTAAAAAGCATGTTGTCTGCCAAAAGCTTATCTTTAATCAAAGGATAAGCTTAGATGTCAGCCTAGAATAGAATGCTGTAATACAGAATAAAAATTTCTATATTAGACATAAAAAAAAAATGCTGCTGTAACTTCATAAGGACCTTAATACGCAAATTTGAATTTGCAACATTCAGTTGTTGGAATATAAGATTATAAACTTTTTTATCTCAACATGCCACTAGCACCACACTTCTTTTAAATAGTAATTCTCCTTGCTATGAGCTAACCTCTCTTGGTAATCTTCTATGAATACTTCTGTGGAATTAAAGCTTCTATACATGTAAACCAGAATTGAGAACAGCCAGAAAAAGAACTCACATCTGGTTTACCTCTTAGCATATTCAGGTTTTTAACACCTGGGACTGACTCATGTAATAAAACCTGTTATCTCACCTTCCAACTAGCATACACTGGCTGCCATCCAAAATAGAACTCCATAAGTAAAGACTGAAAAAGCAGTAGAAATAATTTAACAGCTGCTATTCCTGGTCCATGAAGTTTTACTCCCTTTGCAGAAGTTCTGTTTCTCACCAAACAAATTAAACATATGAATACCGGGTATCAGTTACTACCAAAGCCAAAAAGCTGTTCTTCTATTGCCTTGAAGAAGGTGTTTGGTCTATGGATTGAAGACCTATCTCTTTGTTGGTGTGTATTAAAATTCTCCACTGAAGTTCCCAGGACACTGGCCAGTTTCTGGTCTTATGCAGCACACACTAGAGGGGCTGTGTGCATGACAGACAGTCCAGACTGTTCTGTGGCTGTCAAGGACTTTGGAAGAGTTTTGACTTCAAGCTTGCAGCATGGGAATAAAGAATTTTTCCACGCCAAGGGTGGGTGGGAAGTCGTCTCTTTAGATTCAGACCTAAAGAAAAAGTTTATGGCCTTTGCCTAGTTCCAAATGGAAACACAGAAGCAAGAGAAATGAACCCAAACAGCAGTACTGCTAAACATCCAATAACAAGACCTTTATTAGACGTTAGTTAATTGATAAGTAGCTTCTGAAAATATGCTAATGCTTCTGTTTTCCAAAGGTTAATTTAAAATGGAAGCGCTTCTTAATCTCTTAATAAAGTAAGACAGTTACCCTGATAAATGTAACCCAAATAAACCAATTACACTGATAGTGAAGTACAGATGTCCATGAAGGCTCCTCAGTGAGTTCTGTATCACTATTAAAGACAATGTCACAGGGTTCTGGAGAAAGGGAACAGATAGAGGTAATACTATTATGGTCCTCTCATCTTAATTACCCTACAGTTCTCAATGTTATCAAATACTGATCTCAAAAAAAATCTATTTTTAATCAAGGACTATCTTTGAGTGTGCAGTTCAGCAATTAGGTTCATTGTTTGTAATCCTAAATCCATCCATTTTTGAAAATATGTAAAATTGCATCTTTTATCCTCTCTAGGGATACTCTTCATCCACGGGGAATAGAATACTTCTGTTTTTCATACATTTAGATCTAATGGAAATACTAAGAAAAACAGCAACTTCAAAGTGTTTCTCAAACAGCAACCACAAAATAAGACCTTTTTCAGGTCAGATTTTTGTTCTGCTAATATTAGAATTCTGGAAGTTTCATTATGGGTTACAGCAAAGCAGAACAGGTGATGATGCAACAAACAGAAGAAACTTGCTGTTTTTCTCTTCACCAGTAGAGCAAGACAATTGAGCTTTGTGAAGAATAATTTGGAGCTTTCAGAAAATATCTTTGTAGTTGCAGTGTATACTTAGAAGTCTTTTCTTTTTTCCTGGTGTTATTGCTCACCAACAGCCATGATGTGGCTGTGGCAGCTCTGCCTAATAACAACTGCAATACAGATTTGGGTCATCACTTTGCCTTGCAACTAAAAAATAACATCAGTTTGGAAAACACTTGAACAGATTGCTCCCTATCATGCATAGAGCTTCCCTTCAACATTGGTAGAAGACAGAACATCTTAATGTGGAGACCACAAAGGCTCAGCATGCAGCAAAGATGCTGCACGAACAGTTAATTTAAGGACAAAGAGCAAAAATACTGAGTGACAACAAAGTTAGCCAGCATGTATTTTGAAGTTTTTTGGCCTACACAGTGCACAGTGTTAGAGTAATAAAAATCAGTCGATTCAGACTACTATGTGTATTATTGACAAATTAAGTCTATTTTTTCAGAAAAAAGTTTGTTTCAGAAGTTTCCATTTATAAAATAGAAGGCAGATTCATTTTAAATTCGAGTTCTTCATATTTGTTGTCTCCAGTTACTCCAATATAGATGAATCCTAAAACACAGTAAGAAAAAAAGTTCTTGATGCTTTTTCAAATGAAGTGAGTGCTACTTTACTGACTGGGCAGAGGCAACATAAATACTGGGGAAGAACTGCAGACATATTCAGCAGAGATTAAAAGATATCATTAGGTAAAACCGTCTTTAAGAAAAGATACTCTAAATTTAAACAGTCACCAAATTCTCTAAAGTAGAGAGTACCTGAAAGTACATATCACAGAAGATTACATAGTTCAAAGTTTAGTCTAACTGTTTCACAAGTCTAGGAAAAAAGCTGACATAAATCCCAAAAGCAAACTTTTACCTGCATGAAAATTTAGCCTGTTGAGGTAAGAAGCTACAACACTTCTAGAATAAAAATACCTTTTTCTCACTTAGCTTGTACTTATGGCACAGTTTTGGTAGATACGTATGTATTAGTTCTGAGAAAAAAAAATCCTATAAGCCAGAACAAACCAAAATCAGTTTATCTATACTGAGCATAAAATATGATGGTTATGTACTAACTAACACAGGATCATGTTTTTCCTTTTGTCCCAGAACCAAGAAACAAATAAATCCGCACACCAAGCTTCTCAGCCTCTAGGCTTCAAACACACAATACTCTAGTTGTAGTCCCAAACCACTTATTACAAAATAATCTATTACCAACTGAAGAGGACACAGAACTTATCTATTTTCACTGAAGACAACTTTAAAAACCTATTTCTCTAAATGAGCAATGCTAATCCAGCAAAAATTTAGATGTGCTCTTAGGACAGCTACAGGACCTGTTCTGACTTCAGTAGGTACACCAAGCTTATTATGAAACTTAAACCTACCCATTTATGACAGCTTAAGTGAGCAATATTTTCTAAATAGAAAGGCATCAGCTTTCCAATGGACTTCCCTGAAACAGGGATGAACAAACTGACAATGGAGGTGGAGTGCCAGAGCCCACCCACAGGGTGGCAGGGCAAGGGACCTGCAGGTACCACTACTGACTGGTTCCATTTCTCACCCACAGGTTTTGGAACAACAAGGAGGGTGGGGGGAAAGGTGTTAATATTCAGAAGCAGCCTTGTTTTTGCTGGCTAAGTTAGCCAGTAGTATTTGCACATTAAAAAACCACAGAATGCCCACGCAAGCCACAACTTCTGTCTGAAAAAAGATACCAATAGATATAGGTATCACTATGGTTAGTTGCTAACACACCCACATACAGCATAGAATACTTTTCTTTCCCTATAGTTCCTGTAACTCTGTGTTTGAAGTGACTGTCTTTACAGCAAAAGAAAATTAGTTTGATTTCCAGAAACAATTATTAATATACTGGTGAGAACAGAGGCAGAGGTATATAGTTCTAAGGTCCTAAAGCTACTTGTTTTCTTGAAGGTCTGTCAATAAAGGCAGTACACTAGAAAATCAACAGCCATTTCAGTCATGGTAAAATAAAAATCCACTAGAATATAAGCATTATCTAAAAAAGCAGCTGAGTACTTAATGCAGAAATAAAGCAATTTAAAGACTGCAAGAATTACTAGCTCCAGACAAAAAAAAATGGGTTTAAATGAGAACTGTACTAAGAGCCTGACATTGTGCTGGCTGTGTTACACACACCCAGCTGAGAGGACTGCACACCTTGCCCCACCTTCTGGAATGAACAACAGTACTTGCAGAAAACTTTAAACACAGTAGCTGTTAAAAGCAGGGATTTTTTGCACTACAGACCAATTACATCATCCAAGACTGAAAGAACCAATTATTTCAAGACCAACAGTACCTTTGTCCAACGTTTGCTAAACAGCACAGACATCAGCACTGCTGAGATCCAGAGTCCCTTTTACAGTAATGGTCTTTTAACATGGTCCACCTTTGGTTATTTTATGGCAGCTTTGCTTTCACATATGCTTTCATAATATGTGTTCTGTTATCAAACTTAGAAGCACTGAGACAAAATTGAAGAGAGAGCAAGAAAACACTTCAAGACTGCAAAACTTAATGGAGCCCAAAACTGGTATACCATGAAAGGTCTATTCAGGACAGCAAGTTCTTCAGCTGACATGACCAGAACACATTAGCCTTTCAATGCTCTCTCTCCAATGAGTACGCCAACCCTCTTAAGAGAGTCAAAAGCCTGAATATTAACTAAAAGTGGCATAGAGATGAGTGAAGAAAAACCCTGTAGCTTCATAGTAGATTGCTTAAATACTCTGAAACAAGAAGCAATTTCTCCCTCCCGCTGACACCAGTTTCACTGGAACTCTCAGGTTATTTAATACCATAAGCAGTTGTGTCACACTGACTTCAGCTACAATCTATTAATACCTCATCATTTTAAACAGATACAGCTTCCCCTGTACAATTCTTGAGGTGAGCCCTTCTCCTGAAATGCATTTCTTACTCCCTACTCAAAACACAATACAACGAAGCAATAATATTCCCATCATTAGAAATAATGGTTCTTACTGTGTAATTACTGTTCAAGACTCTATTAAAGTAGGTAAAAAATCCAGAAGTACAAACACCATTAGATGCCTGTTGTGACATTCTGTTAACAGGCTGGAAAGTATGTAATAAACATACCTTCTATAAAGTCATTTTCACCATACAGCTGCCTCTCTCCTACTCCATCGTCTTCATCTTGTCCATCTTCTTCATCTGGATTATTGATAACTTCTAGGCCAGCCTCGATAACTTCCACCAATTCATCTCGTTTATCCTTTCTAACGGGTTTCTCTTCTGGATGCCGAGTGAGCCCCATTTCCAACTGGAACACTTTCATGGATGTAAAGCTTTCAAAAGGAATGACGCCGTATTCACTAGGCAGTTTGGCCCCCATGCTCACCTCAGCTTTGTCAATCTGGGAATGAAGAAACTCTAGGAGATCATTGGATGTTTGTTCTTTGGTGCCCTGGTAGTTCATACCATTGACCTTTGGGCTCTTTTTTTCCTGCAGGGACTTCAATTTATCACTCATTTCCTGAAGCTCTTGCTTTAACTGGGCGATCTGACGTTTCAGACTGGTAGCTCGGTTTTGATAATGCTCTTCTTGTTCCTGCAAGAGAGCTTGGTAATATTCTTTACCCAAGTTTTCACCTACAACCCCAGGTAAAGATCCATTACCATCTGTTTGCGGAGCACACTCGAGCAAATACATGAGCAAGACTAAACTGAACAGTAAAGCAATGCCCACTAAGAGCCAACGAGTCCTGGCTTGAATTACTAAGCCTCTTCTGGGCATTCTTATATTATTTCTGTTTCCAATCCTAAAAGATGACTTATTTGCTCACGCTTTCCAGGGAACATCACCCCAGACATCAAATCTTAGAAAGAGAAGGAAAGTACAACTGTAATAGCTACTACAAGTTCTGGTAACATAGCTGATGAGCAGTTTTCAACCTTTGCCTTAATCAGGTGTCATTGCAGAGATGTAAATCTGAAGTTCCTATGTCATCCATAACCATCAACTGTAAGCCTGGTTGACGCCATACAGTTTGCTCAGGATTTCCTACCCCAAACAAAAAAAACCTGCAAAAAGGGAGGAAGATGGAAGACACCAGCCAGGAGTCATATTTCCATTTCCTAATTCAGTCCTATTTGAAGGAGTTTAGCCTATTTCAAGTTCTTTGAGGAAAGTCTGCAAAAATAATTTTATAGGCTTTGAACAGACAGCAATTTTTTTCCCCCACTATGTGTGAGAGCAGTCTGCAGTTTAGCAACAGTGATTTTCATTGGCTAGTCTTGCTTCTCCTCTGGCACTTGAGTACTTTATTCCACTTCCCCTCCTTTCCTTGGAATATGTGGTTTGAATCAGCAAAATGAAGACAGAACCTAGAATTAAAAGAAAGGTGCATATTAGAACTACATAGCAGGCAGTCATTTGGAAAACACATGAACAAAGTTGGAACACATGGATGGATGCAAAGGACTGCTGGTGGAAGGGGTGAGAAAATGAGAAAGAAAACATTACTTTTTCCTTTACAGTACCCTTAAGTGACTCCCTTTGACATAGTGTCTGGAAAATAATAATATGGACAGTATAATGAAATGCATTTGGTCACATAGCTAGGTAAAGCAGTAAAGGTTATTCCAGTTTCATTATGTTTTGTCCCCATTCTTTCTTAGGGTTTTTTTTGTTTTGTTTTACTCTGTGGGAGGGAAAAAACCACCAACAAACCCACTCCATGTCCTTCCTACTCCTCTAAACTCAAAAAAAAAAAAAACCTCCAAGAACTATTTTTGAAGCAGCAGAAGCTTGCAATTTCTTTTGCTTTTACTTAAAGTAAATATCTTTCAGGGTTTAACTATTCACTCATGAATTGTAGATTTAAATATCAAAGCTTACAGACACAGCATTTCAGATTAAGTCAAATTCAACAGAAATTAAAATTCAAACCCCTACTCCTGATTGATGAAAGGGAGCCTCATATTATCCATTCATTAACATTTCCATCTTTTGATATAGCTAGACTGGTGTGAAGAGGCATTAACTACTTGCACTCTTACACCACTGACCAAACCAGCCTGGAGAAAAAGACCAGAGAAAGAGACCAGAGTTATGCAAGAGGGGGATATCAAAAAATCCTACTCAGCAATGACAGTCAGCTGAACATTTAATGGGCCTCTTCAATGACAGCATAAAAAGCCAAGAAGTAGGCTCAATGCATGTTAGTTTACTCTCTAACATTAATAAAATACTTTCAGTTAAAATTTGCTTGTATAAAATAAGTGAAACTCATTAAAATATATCTAGGGCTATACATCCATTTCAGCTGTGTTATGCAGTTACGGTTTGGGGGAAGTTCTGAGACTTCCTGTTTAGTTTCAGTACACTTATGAGACTAGGAAAAAATTACCCACTCCAATACTCCTTATATATGGGTTGGACAGACTTATCTAGCACTGCCAGCAGCCACAAAGCCTGTCTTCCTCTGACCTTGAAAGACAGTCAGGATGCCACGATGCACTCCATGTGTTTACAACAAACACCTTGCAGTGTGGCTCCCCAGTTATGTCTTTGTGACTCTTCTCCTCTCCCTTTGGCTTCCAGCATCAGGATACTGCTTTAGTGAGAATCGGGTACCCCGATCAGTGGTGTCATGATATTCAGTATCCTCATTTGCAAGAAAGCTTCAATTACAAGCCCTGAAAGATTAAGTGATTTATTCATACCACCAACAGCAATGTCTGTGATAGCTGACCCTAAGTTTGCAGGCATGTCAGGTACACTAAGTTTGGCAACAGCTGAACCTTGGAGTTGTTCAGTTCAAGTCTACAGGACTGCTTAAAGCATTTTTTAGTATCTCCAGTGCTAAAGTCTCTTTTAATGAATAATTTAGATAGATTACATAGGAATTCTTAATACAGCAGCTTAAAGGCAGTAGTTACCTGAAACTGATGCTTTTTGAACTCACAGAAAAACCACTAGAAACTTCGATAGAAAATAAATAACAGTTTTATCAACTGAATACTAGATAACATCATTCCAAGTAAAAATAAGGCTGAAGTTAGTCACTCCTTATTGTACAAACACAACATTATAAAAATGCAAATTAAGTACCCATAAAGAGTGATCAACACCAGATGTATCCTCAGACTACTGACCACCATCCAGATGTGGTGGATCAAGGGAGACAGAAGAAACAACAATCTACAGGATAAAGCCAGTTCACAGAAATCACACAATATCACCCCAAGATTTCTTTAGTAGAAAGATTAGAAAGATGACTACATGATGGTTTTTTACATTTCTTACTGAATTCTTGTTCTGTTAGACTGCAAGAGGTGAAGCCACAATTAATAGCATAAAGAATCATAACTTTCTTTAAACCTCAATAAATGCTAGACTGTACTAAATCCACTCCATGCAGAAGCTGGTACATCTTCAATCAGTAAAGGCATATGGAAAAGTGATCAAACCACCTGACTTACATGAAACATCAATAAATCTCATTCCAGCTATTTTAACTGTTGTTAACCGATAAATAGATACCCCTGCAGTTGGGACATTAGTCTCCCTGGCCTTTGTATTCAGTTCTTGCTCTACCAATAAATTGCCCTATGTTCAACTTCGATGAGTCACTAGATTTCTTTAGGTCTCATTCATGTCTTAGAAGCAAGTGACAACAGATCTCCTGCCGTGGTGTCAAGAGAATACAATGTACCAGGAGATTAAGATTCCCTCAGGCAATAAGAAGGGGCAGCAAGGGAATAACTCTGTTCTTCATAACTTTATTAACTGTGGCCGAACACACATTATCATGGTAAGCATGGATTAAGGAAGTCAAAACGCCTCCACAGGGACTCACCGCTGGCTCCGCATCACCAACCCAGGAACAAAAGCTTAGGAATATCTGCACATTTCTGAGCCTTCCCACTGGCACTTCACCTGTTTACATTACAGGGCTGTTTGGTAGAGGGGTGCTTGGGGAAGAGATACAATAAGCCCTTTCTGAAGCATTAAGAACTACACATGGTGGGCTGTAAACAGCTCACTGGTCCTTTTCCTTCTAGGCTCTAATTATTCCTTCATTAGCAGAAACCCTTTATCTAGAGGGCTAGTGACAATCTTATTAACCAGACAGCCTTTTTACACAGAGATAGGCATTGCTTATTTATGTTTGACCATTTTCATGCAACACCCTAAAGAGCAGGCATTTTTCCTGCTACAGCTTCCCAGCGGCCTTTAAAGGCAAGGAATGTTCGTGCAACCACTTATGTTGAATATTAAAATTTCAAATTGCACATGGAGATCTGAGTGGGTAAGCTAGCTTGCTAAAGCTGTGGGGACTGAGCCAATTTGGACAACTTTTTTTTTTCCCTTCAGTATTACTTCTGCTGAGAAGAGTCATCATAAAGGAGTCAGACACAGATTTCATCTTGCATACTCCAAGTACTGAGTGAAGCCAGCAAGAATATTCCCCTTATCAGAAAAGGAGGGTTTATGAGAACCCTATTTGATAGCCGTTCTTTTCAGAGAAAGCCCTATTTTTGCATATTTACAACCCAAATTTGACATGAATTAGGTCTGGCACAGCACTATTTTAGGAATTCCAGTAACTACTCCCAGGCTGTAGAATAGGATTACAAGAAAAAACAGGCTGTGAAACCCCAGAATGAGCAAAAGCACACAGGATCCCAAGAATAAACGGGCTGTGAAACCCCAGAATGAGCAAAAGCACATGGGATCCCAAGAATCTCAATAGGGAAATTAACTGTGTTACATGGTACATTCTGAAGTTTACAAAAAAGAGCAATAAGATTACCTGGAAGTAAGTAATCATGCAGAAGTCCCCGGAATTTAAGTGTTGAAAGATTAAGTTCAAAAATTTTAAATTGCACATGATGATATTTCACTTTATTTCAATTCTTCAGAACAAGTATATTTGTAGTAGCCTCTACGATCTCCGAAGAATGAGACATCTCAGGCTTATACAATGCTTATAAAGATCTGCAAGCCTTCCAGAGGCAACTGGTTGTTAATTCTTTCTGGATTTCCAGGGCCTTATGTATATTCAACTATGGAAATGTTTCTGTTCCTTACAAAAGAGCTCATTGATTCTCTAAGCACAAGGGAATAGACCAGCATGCTAAGTGAAAATGCTTTTAAATTTTTTTTTTATTGTATTAGCATTCTGTTTTGGTTCCTTGTTGCAAAGGATGAGTACATCTTTCTAAAGAGGGGAAACATTCACAGTTAAAGCAGTGACCTAATTCAGTATGCACTTGGCTTCATGCCAGACTGTATGGACATTCCTTGTGTGAGCATGCTTTACTTCAGACATGTCCTTTTCACTCAGCATGCCCTAGATGGTCATTGTTTAGCTGCTTATGAAATTCCAGCTGATAGTTATTTTATTGTTCATAATTTCACCCAGATGCCACAGATATTCACTGTCTTAAGCCTCCTCCACACACACATTCTTCTCTTCTTGGCAAGTTATACAATGAAAACATAAGGTCTAATCTCATCCCTTGAATATTCCCTTCTTATTCTGAAGAACAGTGTCAGTGAAAACAGAATAGCTTATGAATGTTGGAGAAACACAGCACACAGTTATTTTCTCACTTGCTGAAACCAACACAAAGCAAGTGGGGCGTCTGCTCTCGCAGACAATCTTTGCATAAACCCTAGAGTGAGAAACCTCAAACCATACCTTAAATACACAAAACACATCATCCCTGCTTAGACAGTCTGCTGAGATATAGCCTGAGAAGAGACAAAGACATTTTTCAGGATTTTATTATACAGTTCTAGTCAAACAAGTATCAAAGTCATATTTTTCAGCTGTGGGAAGAAAAGTAAAGAGGAAAACATATCCACAAGCAGAATTAAGGGCCAAAGTTCTCACCTTCTAGAGAGAACTACTCTTTACTCTAGAATCTCGCCCTCACTGGACTGACTGTAAAAAACATCTTTTTATCACAGTTCTGCCATCTGATTTACTTTCAGCCACAGTTCTGCCTCACAAGCACACATGTACACACACATGCACTGCTGGACAGGAGAAAAGTTGAAAGCCACAATCCATTTATGGAAAGATAACCTACATTCAACAAAAGCAGCAGAAAAATGAAAATAATCACAAAATATTTTAGACCTTACCAGTTTAATATTAAATTCTGAAGAATCTGAATTTTGTGCTTATACACATTGCAACCACTGCCCACAATATCAGGCACATGCAGCAGCTAATTTTCAAGCTTTTTAAAGTTTACAACACAACACAATGTTCCAATTTATCACAACATACCAGTTTAGTTGGTGAGCACTGAACTTGAACTTTGCTACTCACGACACCTGTTTGACACTAAAGTGAACTTTTCTTCCAGCTACCTCTTACGATTTTCATCATTGTCCTCACGTCCTCCTTTGTATCTTCCCAGCATTCCCATTCTATGGCATAGTACCTTGGCACGCTCACACAGTCAATACTGTATAGGACCAGACCTGCAAGAGCACACATCAGCACTCTTCAACAGGTCAGAGCAACTTCTGCAGAAAGTTATTCCTCCAGCCACTGCAGCTCTAAACCAGAAGCCCAAGAGTTAAATAAGACCCAAAACAATGAGACAGCTGTCTGGGGAGACTAGGAGTCAGAATCAGCTCTCCATCACATCTAACTCAACCCCAAAACCTGTGATCCTTAGTTCTTGTAAGCTTATCAGCTCCACTTGGTTGATGAAAACGAAAAATGCACTGTGCACATGTCTGTCTGTCACACAGCAGACTCCAAGCAGCATCAGAGAGGCAGCTGTGTTTGTCACTGCACCCAGCCCCACCTGGCTGCTCAGCAGCCAACAGCAGGGGAGTGCTGAGCTAGCAGGTTAGCACTGCTCCTATTCACTCACTTTGGGGCTTTTGTGTCTCCCTCTGCTTTCTTTGTTAGAAACTCCCACTGGTGAACACTGCCAAAGCCAGAGTCCCACAGGGGGGGCAGGGGGACAACGATGACTGCACACTGATCATCTCACTTCATTTTTAATTAAGGACGTGGGGAAAAAACCCCACCACAGAGTGGTGAACTGTACACATTATGAACAGCTCGTGATGAATTATAAAGTGCTCAAGTATATCAGCAATAGGCAACTTCAGACATCTGTTTAATTCCTAAATGGGAAGGAATAAAACTTATGCCTTTGGCACAAGGACCATAGAAGTACTCATAGTACAGCAGGAACAAGTAGTTTAGGCATGGGAACCACAG
The DNA here is from genome assembly GCF_001715985.3 of Manacus vitellinus. Classification (NCBI taxonomy): domain Eukaryota; kingdom Metazoa; phylum Chordata; class Aves; order Passeriformes; family Pipridae; genus Manacus; species Manacus vitellinus. Next base: position 542,260 of record NW_021940645.1, on the reverse strand, counting down.
GAAAAAGTTACTTCAGTGATGAGTGCAACAATCACAGGATTTGTTACTCAAAAAATAATATTCCTCATGCAAATGGTTTATTTTACAAAAAGCAACACTGTGGGTTTGTCAGCAGAAATGTTGTGCTCCAAAATAAAATTAAGACCAAACCTCCACAAATTTCCACTGTGACATTAGAGACTCCAGTATACTGGGGAAGATATACAGCATTTCGTATCTCCCTTGCTTCATACAATAAATCAACTAATTCTCTATACTAGGAAGAGATTTAATCAATAATAAATCCTGCCTTTTCCAAGGACCAGATTCTGTTAATTAATTACAGCTTTTCAGGTGATGCAACTGAAGCAACACACTTTACAGCAACCTTGAAAACACAGAAACATAGAAAAGAGTAGGGTTTAATTCTAACAGTGGTGTTCAATCATCCTAAAAATCAAGTCTGTCTAGGCTTGGCCTATGAAAAACACTCAAGCAGGTCTCGCTCTTTACAGCCTTCCCAAACCCTCTCTTGCAATTCCTGCCTCAGTTTCAGGTTCCCTGGAATGTGGTTTTACAATAGCAACACAGACCATCAGGGCTGTGTGAAGGATCCATCCCGCTCCTGCACCACAGTCCTTCCCCACCCTATGTGCGTGACCAAACAATACATCAGCATGCCAAGCTGACAGAATAGAAGTAATATGGGGTTTATTGTTTCTGTTCTCAGAGAAAGCAAACAGAAGGTGATATCCAACAACCTAGAAGTGATGGTATTTTTGCCATGACAATCCCTGAAAAAAAGCAGGCATGCTGTCATCCTCAAATGAAGGAAACATTAACTCTACTGAAATGGTTTAAACACAATTCTTTAATAATCTACTGTGAAATAACAAGGAAAAAACCCGACCTTTTGCTGAAGCAGTTTTATCTCCTATAAGTGAGAAAAGTAAGCAAGTTATCACTTGTCTTGGCATTTCTTGTTCCTAAACAAAACTAAATCCATTACATAGTTAAGTGGACAACTGAAAGAACAGCATTATTCACATTATTTACTTTATACCTAATCCAAAGTAAGCAATGAGCTTATGAATAGGAGCCCTGCTTTGGCTTCAGCAAAACCAGAGCAAGTCCATTCGTCTGGAAACTGCTGAATTAAAATTGGAACTTGAAACCCAAACGGCTACACCTGAACTACACTGGTCAGTATTATCCCATTTCAGATAAGGCCAGGAAATAAAAGTCAACTCACAGTCACTTTACTGTTTGTATGAAGAGAGACATCTTCTTGGCAAGAAAAGCTACCTAAAATGTCCTAGGTAGGACCAGCTGAAGTAGTTCTGTTTGCTTGCTTGCTTGTTTTAAAATTCTATTGAATAGCTGTCATGAAAGGCTCACTACCTTCAGCTTCCACACGATGAATAATTTTTCTATTTTACACACGTTTTCCTACAGTTATTTAGCTTGTGGGTTTCTGCACTGCTGAAGGTGCTATTCCTCTTTTTAAATTTGGCAAGAAAACCACAAACTCTACATTTGGAGAAGCATGTCTTCTTCCTCTTATTGAAAGGGAATTGAAGGAACAGCAGTATTACACGACTACGCTTATTGTGCCTACTCTGTTGGTTGCTAAAGTTCAACCTAGAACTGGGAACAGAAGTACAAGTAGCTACTTCAGTATGATTATCAGGGAAGCTCTTTCTCCTAGTATTCCTAACATCTTGTAAGTAATGCTGTTTTTCACATGAGCATTAGGCAAGAACCCAGCCTACTTTTCCCACATGCTTTGTTAAGCCCTTATTAACAACACAGTCTCCATGAGGGACTGCATAAATTATATGGGCAACTAACGTGGGAGCGAGGTGGTTCCCAGTCCAAGGCACAACACCTGAGCAACTGCACCCAGGTCTGCACTCAGGTCTGCTCACTGAGGGGTGGCAGAACCCCCAAACAGCACTTGTAACACTGCACACCCAACCCAGGGCAAAAGGTCTGCTGTGGAGGACAGCTTAAGCAAGACGAAATCCCAGTTCTTACACCAACTGTTGCTTATCTTCAAGGATGCACAATAGTCTCCATCAGAGCACATGCTGCAAAATGTTGCTCTTGTCCTTTCAGTATGATAGAGCAACAGCTGCAGCAAGAGGCAGAAATTAAACTTATGATGGCCAGCAGTCTTCCAAAAGACAACGCTGTAGCAGGGCTTTTTTGCACAGGAAAACAGCCTGCTTTAGAAGGACAGAAAAAACAGTTACACTTAGAAAGCATCGCCTTGAATCAAAGGGAACAAGAAAAGGTGAAATATTCTTTAGACATCCAAAGTGTCTAAAAACTTAAAAGGCTCCTGCTAAATATTTCCCCCATATGAGATGAACACGCTCCAGCAAATGAAATAGAACAGTAAAAGGTAACTGGTGATCCCAGCTTGGGCACAGAATACCTACATTTTCACTGATACCATATTCTGTTCATTAAAAACAAACACTAAGAATGACTGCAATTGTCCACTATGGTTTGGTTAACAGGCAAAGCCAAAGAGGTGAAAATAATGTGGTTTTCTTGCAACTGCTTCACCTAAGTTCCACATCTAAGTATGTTCTCAGAATTAAGCTGTCTTCTGTTTTCTCACATCTATCATCGAGTTCTCTATGTATGGAGACTGAGATAACATAGTTACTGTACCCTAAGCATAGTGAAAATATAAATGCCAATCTAAGTAAAAACTCGTGTGCTGTTTTTAAAGGATAATTGTTATTCAAGTTCATACATGGAACCAGTGGAAGATTTTCCCCTGATGTGGGAGGTAAGGATCCAGTTTCCTTATACTGTAAAGCAAACCTGAAAATGCTGCAGAGCAAAACAGATTCCCTTTGAGGCCCTCAAAGGTACCTAGCAGGTGGTTATCACATAGAGATTTCTTTTTACCCTATGAAAAGAAGAGAGAATCCTTGGCCAGTGTGTTCTTTCTAACATCTGCCCAGCTAATTAACTAATTACCCAATATTTGAAAAAAAACTGTTTGAGACTTAATCCTGTGAAGGAGTTAATTTTTTTTTTTTCATTTTTTTGGTAATTTTCCTATGGTAAGAGTGATAATATTTTCAAGGATGTAACAATCCAGACTATGATGCAGCTGTAGCAGTTGAAGTGAAAATACAGAGAACATAAATTCTCAAGTGCCTCCAACTTTCTTTAAAAGACTTTCAAAGATCTATTAACATCTGATTTAAATTGAATTAAAAAAAGTTTCACTGAACAACTGAGTACCACAGCAACATTCTCATTGAAATTATGATTTATTGCCAAATATTTTGGGGGGAGGGTACCTTGGACCAGGGAATATTTGCAAAAAAATCTCTTTGTGGCAAGTTTGAAGAGCAGTAAGACTCCTGAAGTGACCACTGGAAGACATTTCTGTGCATTCTGTCCAACTGGTAGTTTGGCCTATTAGTTCTAAAATAACTAAACCCAGTTTAAAATACTACTTGATACAGAAATCCTGAAAAAATGATGCCTTGAAAAAAATCAATCACTGTCAAGTTTTTCTCAAATAAATTGAATCAGCTAGCTCAAGTTCACATGTGGTCTACAAAGCTGTGCTCCCTTCGCTGTTCCTCAGTCCATGATCTCAGCTGGAAGGAGGAACACGACCTACAAATGTTTTCAGAATGGCTAAAAATCAGCATACTAATTCAGGTTCTGCTTTCAGCACAACAAATCAGCCACGAATATTTCACCAGACATGAAAGCTGGATGCCAAATGATTGAGAAACATCTGGTGCGTTCCAGAAGCACAGCTAAAAGCACTTATGTCATCTGTAATTTTTCAATTTGACATTATAACTAAGCATTACCTTACTCCTGAAGGGCTAGCAATACCAAGCTTCATCTAAAACAGAGAAGCCAGCAGTTTGTCAAGCTATCTCTCTTGATATTTGCCTTGCATTAAAAAAGTCACAAGTATGAAAAAATAGAAACACCAAACACTCAACACTTGGCACTATCTTGCTTCCCCTCTCTTGTTTTGTTTTTCAAGTCCCTGAAGTCAGTCTTTGGACCACTTGAAACATCTTTCCTCCTCTTTTCTTGAAGGAAGAGATCAACATGGTTTGGAGGGGAGAGAAGTCAGGAGTTTCTGCAAACCTCTGCTAAGTTTTTGCAGATTCCTTGTGCTGTTTTTTTGTCATGCTCGTATCCACAACTTTTTTTTTCCCTTTAATTTTTTTAAATTGTTTTGCTTCACAGCAAGGACATACAGGTTGTTATCACAGACACTTGTCACAAGTGCCACATTTATCTTACGGTCCTACTGGCAACAACTTCCATTACACTATTTGAACACTGGTTTAAAGTTTTTTTCACCCTCCTCTCTTGTCCCTTCAGACAGTCAACTTAAATCCCCATCACACTGTCACCTCTCCATCTGATAGAGGCTTAGGACCTTAGTCAACTAAGGAGGAATTCTGAAGACTTAAATGCAAAAAATTCAAAGTTACTGGATTATGTCTGATATTGACGGGGGGAGAATCCAACTTAAAGAAACATGCTTAGGAGCACTTAATAGCAGAATCTAATACAGTATTCTGGATGTCCTTTGCCAAAACACCGGGGGTAAAATCTGCCCTGCAGAGACATCTTACTGGAGCACTGCTTCCAGACCATGCCAGGAAGAGACAGGCACACCAGTCACACCAGCCTCTGTCCAGCCAGCACCAACTGCAACCCACACCTCACCCTCCTACTTCACAAACTGTATGTCTCTTCTGCAGAAGACCTCTATCTCTATCAGAAGATCCCAGATCACATGAAAGATGGACTAAACTGCTATCACTCAGCAGTCTTAATTTTCACTCTACCAGAGCATCAGAAAGATGTGTAAATCATCTGCTGCCCCTGTGGCTGGGAGTAGTATCAACAGTGCTGACAAGTGTCATCATTTTTGACACCACTGCTTGGGGAAACCTTTAAGAGACAGCAGAAGTCATCTGAAAGCTGTCACCAAAAACACTCTCACAGGACAGATTTTATTGCATAGAAACTTATGACTTAGCCCTCTATACAATTCCAGAGACTCAGAATTGTGTTTGCATTTTATATTTTCACACTGTTTCAAAAACACAAGCTCATTTACATCATTTCCTCTGCTTTAATTCAACAGTGCTCCCAACGAGCTTCAATTGTTTCCTGTGCATTGTTGCTCAACACCTGCCCTTGCAGCAGCAACACAAACTCAACCCAGAAGAACCATCTAAATATTATTCCTACAGAGAAGATACACAGATAAAAACACCAGGCATTTACTTTGGAGTAGCACAAAATCTGCCTGCTAAGCTGCCTTGCTACAATTAACTATCACATGGTAAATGTCACAGGACATACCCACAACATCTACAAACAGAATTAGCTGCAGCACCTCTGTACAGCAGCACAGCTTTAAACTGTCACGGCTTTCTGCAACTACACACCTGAAAGCCAGAAGCTGTCCTTCCATGTCTCTTGCAACTGGCATCTGAAAAACTATTAGAGCCCTTTTTCTTACGTGATTAAATAGGACCAGTTAATACAAAAATAGTCCAGACTCATATACAACTTTTCAGAGAACTCAGGTGTCCTACAAGTTTGGTGTTTCATGAAAGCACTGATCTATTGTCTCAAAAAAAAAGGAAAATGAACAGTGCAGACACACTAACCTCCTTTTATGGTTCATGTTCATTTGTCAAAGTTAAATATAAGAAGTAGGTATCTACACAAGATAAAAAAAAAAACCTAAGCTGTTTAGCAATTTAACTTGGAAATACAACAAATGCAAGTTTTGTATTTCTAAGATATCTTTAACTCCTAGGTGTTCTGCATTGTATTATTTTAACTTTGAACACGTGAGAACCAGTCTTGAGTTCAGCAAAATGAGAGAACTGTTGCTGGTGATGGCCATTAAAAGTAAGTGGGTAGGACCCGTCTCCACAGAATTGTTTTTAGCCGTGAAAGAATTTTACCTCTGTTCTAGAACTCACATATTGGTTTCCTTGAACAGAAATTCCCTACAGTATGCCAGAGAAGAGTAAAATTAATTTCCTTAGTTTTTGGGAGAATAAGTGCCAAAAGCGTCTGCCCACCCAACCCTCTCTCAGCATCAGCCCAGCCAACTCGACACTGCTGAGACAGCTGTGCCACTTCAATTCTGCACACTCCTTTAGTTGCCTGGTGTGTACTTGCACTCAAACTCCCACTCCTCTACTGACATTTTGGGTCATTTCTGGCCATGGTAGAGAAGCTGATGGGAAGCCTCACTTTTGACAGTGGGACACATATGCTGGCTGTCAGATGCTGATCCAGGCTTTCCAGACTGCTGCCCTAAGTGACATCCCCACCAGAAAACCCACTAATGGACAAGGATCCTCTTCCAGGAGCTGCTTCACCAGTGAAACACCACCATTTAGTACAGGGGAAGAAGAATGGGTAAGAAGAAAGGCCAGACAGACCTGCCCTTTATCACTCACCCACTCCACCAGTGAAAGAAAAACACAGGCAGACCTGCCCCTTCTGTCACCCACCAGCAGAGCTGCCAACAACACTGTCCTCAAGTACACCTACTCAGGAGACATGCTCGTGCTCCACTGCAGGCTGGAGAGGCAGACGGGGCCCAGACCAAGAACCCCAGGGCCACAGTAAGGGCTAAAGGAATCAATTAGACTCGAGGGCACTGTGCTGGAAGGCACCTGTACTACAGGCATCACAAAGCAGTAAACAAGCCAATCACTATAGTTACTTCTTACTACAGTTGGAGATGATTGTCAGGAAATGGTTAGATTAAAAAAGCACATGCAAGACTTCCTCACCTCGTCATATTTGGATGTTCTGAACTTCACTTTGAAACACCAGCACTGCTGATGCTCTTTCCAGCATTCACAGCCTGAAATGGCTTTCCAGTTTCAGCAACTTGCTAATAACAGTTTTAGAGCACTTGGTTTGTGAATGGAAAGAGCCTTTAAAAACAGATAAGGTAAAGCAGAGATCGTTCCAAGATATTATTGCACCACACTGCATTCAGAAATAATTGTGGAGCGAGTGCCTCCTGCCAGCCTTACCATAAAAAAAAAGCAGCATAGACAGCCCGGTGCCAGCATAGAAAAAGTGCAAGCTTCTCAACAAGTATTTCCTTTTCCCTTGAATCTCTGATCTTTAGTGACTACATATGGCTTGCAATGATTACCTTGTTACTCTTTTTCAAGAAGTTTCTCAGCTAGCAGTAACCAACAGAATCACCAGTTTAGATTACACACACCAAAAAGTATAAGATAACCGAAACTATTAAGCCGAACAACCTGCCTGTCTACATTTTTAGGTATACACAAGATAACTGCAGCCTTACAATGAAAATTTTTAAAAAGGCTTAGATAAAAGCACAAGGTAACTGCACCTAAAAAGGGCCTCAGACAGTATCCTGCTCTCTTCCTTTTGCACCAAAAGACACTCACGACTGGAGGGCTGCAACTTGCAGAATTTTTCCTGCCCTCAAAAACTATTTTTTTTTCAAAAGAGCATCATAAAAAAGAAATTAAGAGCATTAATCCACTGCACACTTTCAGATTTTTTTAATAAACCATAATATTAATGGATGTGCTGGGCTTTTCTAATCATCATTCAGAATAAAACTGTTCTGGCAGACAGTAAGTGCCCTTCTGCAAATTCTTACAAGCTGTGGTTCTAACTCAGAAATAAAACTATATTGCCATTCCCTTCAAAAGGCATTATGAACATCTTGTGAGTTATGGTTTCATTTTTCCCTTTCCAGCACTAAGCTAGCAAGAACATAATGAGATGAGTAGATAAAGCACAGGTTTGGGGGATTTTTCATTTGTTGGTTGGTTTTTATTTGTTTGTTTGGGGTTTTTTTGTGGTGGGGTTTGAATTTTTTTCCTAAAAAAAGTAAATAAATATGCTTCTGAAATATTTTCTTTCCATTGTGCCCTTTGAGAATTCTTTTTAAATTATTTTTTAATTTTTTTTTTAAAGGAAGTCTTGTGCTTTTGAAATACCTGCCTATGTGCCATTTTATTTTTCCAGGAGCAAGATTATCATGGCCTGTTTCCCATACTTTTATTCTGGAGGGATAGTCCTCTAGAGGTTAGATGAGCTAACAGAAAGCCAAGGACATTATCAATTCCAGCACTGATCCAAAGCATGAGTTTCATTCCCACCTCTGTGATCCTGCTTCCGCATTATTTAAAGAGAAAATACTGCAAGTCATGAAGCTTGCTTCATAATGACAGAAGTGTTTCAGAGTCAAGAAAAATATTGTGCAATTTGTTTTCTGCAGTGAAAAAACCTGGCCTCATATTTCTCAGACCCTCCCTCCTCCAAGTTTCAGTTTTGTAAAAGTTCAGATTGTTCTGGTGATCCTTTTTATAAAGAGGTCCACAGAACACTTCTGGCAAGCCTGAAAGTAGCAGACTGGGGTTGAAATTCTTGTGCCACATATGCTTGTGGGGTTTTTTTGGCAACAGACCACAGCTACTTATCATCTAACAGTGCCCTCAGATGATGTTTCTCACTCACTTGGGGAGACCCATATCCTGGGCTTGGAACATAAAAGCAAAGAATTTAAATTTAAGAGTAATTTCCTGCAACTTCTACCACGATGTAACAGCTGTACTGACAGGTTTGGGGGTTTCTTTTTCCCCCCCTTCCTTCCCTCCCCCTTTAAGCCTGAGAAAGACACTGAAACAGAGTCATGGGATCAAGAAAGGAAAGAACTATTCAAGATCAACTAATCTTAATCACACTGAAGGTTTTATGTGCTTTCTCCAGAAACAGACAAGCTGAAGAATTTCTGTTTGGGCCATACAGTCATGTACTTCAAAAATCATCATTCTTCCTTCCATGTCCATGGTTTAGGGCAGTGGTGCTGTAGCAACACTCAGTGTGGTCTCTGATACTTGTGATAAGGACTTACTGGCAAATAGTCTCCTGTAAAAGCCTCAGGGTATAATTGAAACTCATAGCTAAAATCCCCCCCGCAAAACATATCTACCTCCACTGACAGCTACTGGGAATATTTCCAAGCTGCTGTCTTTGACAGTGTTTGGGGACCCACTATTTAGCTAATAAATAAAGGGAAGCCAGAAATTTCCTTCAAACACAGTAAAGCAAGATAGGAACTTGCAGCTAGTACATGCTGGAAAAGAAGAAACTGTCTTATGAGGCCTAGCATTACAATCTCCAAGGAAAAAAAAACAAAAGGGAAAAAAAGAATTTTTACTGTAGGACCTTAATTTGAGGGATACTGGCTCAGTGTTAAAACAACCCCTCT